>NW_026652333.1:528094-595452 GCF_009828535.3 Hylobates moloch
GGCGCGCGCTGATTGGACGGCGCTCCCCGCGGCGCGGGCCCGCAGCCGGGCGCCCTGCTCAGCCAGCGCCAGCGGCCGCCGCACCCAGCCGCGCCGGCGAGGACATGGGCAGCCGCGGCGCGCCCACCCTCCGCGCCGGTGAGTGCCGCGCTCCGGGAACCCCGGCCGGGCGGCCGCTGGGGCTGGGCGGCGGGAGCTCCCTGGAACGGCCGGTGACCTTGGGGCAGCCTCTCAGGAGATAGGCGTGGGGTAGAGAGAGCTGCGCGTGGCCCATGTGACATGTCGCGGGCGAGAGGGTTAACTGCATGTGACGCGAAGGGCTGAAGTTGGGCATAGAGCGCAACTGGCGTTGCATTTTCGCGGGGGCTGCATGCTAGCGAACCAACCGACGCCCGGAGGGACTGTTTGGGAGAGCTGGGGTGGTGCACGGATTGCCAGGGGTAAAGGCGAGTCAGCCGACCCACTACTCAGAGTGAGTGACCTTGGGTAGGTTAACCATCTGCTCTTCCGCCCCTTCGCTTTTTCTCATGTTTCAAAGGAGGGGCTGGGGGTCTTTGCAGTTCCAGAATGCTGTTGTGCCATCCTACTGCGAGCTGAGAAAGAGCCTTAAAGTACGGTTCTGCAGGTACCGGAGATGCAAAGCTTAACCATGTTTATTCTAGGAGGGGTTTCCATTAATTGGCTCCTAAAGTGGTAAGAAATGTTATCGTTGTCTGGAAGATTATGGAGCAAGCAGTCGGTGGTCCGGAGAATGGCTTCTTAAGATGCACAGGTTAAAACCTCTTAGGTGCCCTAAAGACATGAACAAAATCAGGATTAATGCTCCTAAGTTCGTCTTTCTTGTAGTTAATCTAATAGGAAACTTTGTATTTGAACAGGTAAAATCAAAACCCAATCGTGGCAGGCAGCAGCAAATTAAGTGAGTCATTTCTTCAATGTGCACGAGGTTTATGTGTGTGTGTGCGCGCGTGTGTGTGTGCGTGTGTGCGCGTGCGCTCTCGTCCTCAGCTTAAAGTCTGTGTACGGCAGTGTTAGAAATTATTTCGTAGGAGTAACCAGAAATAATGCTAGAATTCGAATCCACAAAAGTGCAGCTCTCTCAGAAGCAAGGGCAAACATTTGCAACTTGCTTTTAAAATAAGAGTTAGGTTTGTGGAGTAAATATATTCTTTATTGAGAACCATCCCCAGATTTGCACATTGTGTCTGCCTTCTGGGCTCTGTCACTGAATGTGCGTGTGTGTGTGTGTGTGTGTGTGTGTGTGTGTGTGTGTGTTGGGGGGGGGTTCCGTGGCACTTATCCTATTTTTAGCATTGACTGGTACTAAAAAAAAGACACTTAGGCCGCCTTCCATATCCACTGCCTATAAACTTCCCTCTTCCACGGAGGGGAATGGAGGAAATACCCTCTCACAGGTACCCCTGGTTGGCCCTTCTGACTTTCTACTTAAAGGCTACCCTTGATTTTCATTCGAACCTGATTTCATCTGTATAAGAACGTGGGTTGGGAAGACACAGTTTCCAATGCTAATGATTAAGCTTCTGCAAGCTTGTTTACCTGAGGGCTTAATAACCTTTAATGTGTTACATGTTAGAAATCTGAGAGCATACGGATAGAAAAATCCTTAGTGCCCAGGGATTCAACCACGAAGCCCTACCAACCATTTAATGAACCACACCACATGGTGCTTGGAACCCTCATTAGCGCATTATTCAGCCTCCTCTCTCTGCAGGCCACTAGGCTGTGTCACTCCGACCTGGCTTTCAATGTCTTGTTTCTTGTACCCTGCAGCCACACTCTTGCATTTTCATTTTTTCTGTAGCTGAGCCCACCTTCTCTCCCGAGCACCAGAGCCTGAGTGAACAACTTCCCGCAGAAGAGCCTTCTCTAGTGTCCTCTGCCGTCTCACCAGAGTAGGGATGCTCTTCCGCTTGCTCCTTAGTGCTGCCTCCAAACCAATGCACCATCACCAACCAAGTCTCCTCTCGGAAGGTAGTGCTGTCTGCTTATGCCCCTACCCTCCTTCTTATCTTCTGGTCCAGTGCTTCCCAAACCTGGGGGCTCCTTAGAATCACCTGGGACATTTTGAAAAACTTGGGACTCCCTCAAATATACCAAATTAGAATCATTGGGGGCTGGGGTAGGGTGGGGGAGTAAGACCTAAAAATCCCTACTTTAAAAACAAACCCCAAAAGGAGGAGCAGCAGGAGATGATGAAGAGAGAAACAGAACTCTCTGGGCAATTCTGATGTACACTCAGGTACAGTGGGGATCTCTTCACTTGATGCCTCAAAAAAGTGATAAACAAACAAAAAACATGAGCAGCCAGCTTCATTCTCTTCTCTGCTTTGTCTCTTGCTAGTGACTTTGGGGTTTGTATTGAAGCTCTCTTAATTCTTTGACCTTGAAGTTCCTCAACATCTATTCCTATAGCCTCAGTTTCCACTTTGCTTCAACTAACATCTTGGACTTGTTCAGTCTTGAACAAGACTGAACCTTCGAGATCTTGAACTTGGACTTCAGCCTACTTAGCTGATACTACCCACATACTGCTCTGGATTTTAACCATCGCTGAGGACCCTGGTCCCTTAAGTACTTGCTGTTCCAATCCTTCAGCTCCTCTGTGACTCTGTTTCTCCACTTGTGGCATGTAGGTTGCTAGCCATTTCCATTCTGTCTGGGATCCCAGAATCCTTTGTTTCAAAGTGTTGGGCTTCTCATATTCCAGTCCTCAATCCAAAATCAACCCCCCTTGCCTGCTTATTCTTCTCCTAGCCTGCCACATTATCCAGGAGGAAGTCACAAAGACCGTTGGACAGGTTCCACTGAAAATTTACGCTGGCTCTAATTTCACCAGATAAATTCTCACTTTACCTTCCTCAAGGCCCCCAAGCATCTTTCTCTTCCTCTCTTTGTCCTTCTTTATTTCGTCTTTCTCAAAGGAAGAAAATGTCTACAAGTCCCTTCCCCAGGGTTAATCCACATGCACTCCACACTCTTCATTCTCTGGACTTGATTCCTTCCTTCTCACCTCTTTTGGGAACTGGCTGCGTTTGTTATTCCTCTTCTCCAGCGTCTTTGGTCCTTCCTTAATCCGCCCCAACCCTTACTCCACCATATGGGTCATCCTTCCCATAAGAAACTGTGGTGGGGTCCTCGCTCTGTCCAGTAGAATTTTCTGTGGTGAGAAAAATATTTTATATCTGCACTGTCGCATATGGTAGTCACTATCCACATGTGGCTCTTAAGCACACAGAGTGTGGCTAGTGTGACTGAGGAACCAAGTTTTCCATTTTAGTAAATTCTAAACTAATTTAAATCCAATTGAAGTAGTCAGATAGGGCCAATGGCTATCGTGTGGGGTAGCACTGTTCTTGACCCTGCTACTCTGTTGAACTGTCCTCAGGTTCTCCTCTTTGTCCACTCACCTGTTCTGGTTTCACCCTCATTTTTCTGTTGAAACTGCTTCCTCAGGGGGCTCTGTCGTAGGTGTCCTGGCTGCAGATCTGAGGCCTTTGCCCTGTCTTTCCCCTCCTTGGTCCCTGCCCTGCGTCTCCTGGCAGCAGTCAGCCCTTTGTGCCTCTCTCTCTCCCTGTCTCCATGACGCTGGTTGTCCAGGCCCACTCGTACCTCACTTGTTTCCTTTTTCTTCCTGGCCTGTAGACACGGGGATGCTGTGAGATCCTGTCCTTGGTCTTTCCTTTCCTTTTCCTCCTCCCTTCTCCCTGCCCCAGCCTCACCTCTGAGCCCGCAGTAGTATTTAAAGAGCACTGGGCGCTTTCCCCGCGCCTCACTGGGCGCCCTCGCCCACTTGTACTACTTCCTCTAATCCTCACTCCAACTCTGTGAGGCAGAGACTCTGATTACTCCCGTTATGTAGGTGCAGAAATTGAAGTCGAGGGAGATTTGAATAACTTAAAGAAAACACTGCTTTCAAGGAGCAGACCTGGGAAAGGGACTCCACCAGTCTGACCTCAGAGCCCCACTTTTAATCCTGTTTACCCAGGGCCCCCAGGTACTTCAAATCTATATTTTGGGGCCTGAGCTGTTGCCCACATTTCACTCAGCATGTAATACTCAGAAGCCTGACTGCTTTGTCTCTACCTTGTCTTCCTGGCTTCTGTAATCATTTTTCCCCTTTTTAAACCTTTTACTTTGAATAATTCAAATTTATAGAAAAGTTGCAATAACTGGCCAGATACAGTGGCTCATGCTTGTAATCCCAGCACTTTGGGAGGCCGAGGCGGGTGTATCACCTGAGGTCAGGAGTTCCAGACCAGCCTGGCTAACATATAGTGAAACCCCGACTCTACTAAAAAAAAATGCAAAAATTAGCTGGGCATGGCGGTGAGTGCCTGTAATCCCAGCTACTCAGGAGGCTGAGGCAGGAGAATCGCTTGAACCCAGGAGGTGGAGGTTGCAGTGAGCCAAGATCGCACCACTGCACTCCAGCCTGGGCGACAGAGCAAGACTCCGTCTCTCAAAAAACAAAAAAGAAAAGAAAAGAAAAAGAAAAGTCGCAATAATTAAAATAATTCCCAACATACCTTTCAACCAAATTCTCTAAATATTAATTTTTACCACACTTGTTTTACCTTTCTCGCTCTATCATATTCTCTCATTCTCTCTCTCTGTGTCTGTGTATCTGTGTGTTTATGCACACACATATGTATGCACACACATATGTATGCACACACACATATACACACACACACGTGCATATGTTGTCATTTTCCCTGAACCATTTTAGAGTGAGTTGTAGACATGATACCCCTTTGTCCCCCTAAATACTCAAGTGTATATTTCCTTTTAAAAAGGACATTTTCTTGTATAAGTGCCAAAATCAGAAAATTAGCATTAAGAGCTATTATCTAATCAATAGGCCTTATTCATGTGTCATCTATTGACCTAATAATGTCCTTCATGGCAAAAGAGGAGAAAAAAAGATCTTTATTGTTTTGTTTTTGAGACGGAGTCTTGCTCGGTCGCCCAGGGCGGAACGCGATGGCACAATCTTGGCTCACTGCAGCCTCCGCCTCCCTGGTTCAAGCAATTCTCCCGCCTCAGCCTCCTGAGTAGCTGGGATTACAGGCACCCATCATCATGCCCGGCTAACTTTTGTAATTTTGTAGAGACAAGGTTTCACCACGTTGCCCAGGCTGGTCTTGAATTCCTGACCTCAGGTGATCTGCCCGCCTCGGCCTCCCAAAGTGCTGGGATTATGGGCATGAGCCACTGCACCTGGCCAAAAAGATCTTTTTTAAAAAAAGATGTTTTCTGGTCCAGGATCCAATCCAGGATGTGTTACGTTCGTTGTCATACCTCTTTCATTTCCTCTAATCTGGGACCATTTCCTAGTCATTCTGTCTCTCGTGAACCTTGACACGTTTGAAGGGTGCAGGTCAGTTATGTAGTAGAATGTCCTGTAGCTTGGCCTTGTCTGATGTTTCTCATGAGTAGTGGAGTGTGTCCCTCTCAGTGCATTCCTTGATGACGTTAGTGCCATCATCCTCTTCTCTGTAACCAGAGCTTGAACACCTGGGGTTATTCTGACTTTCTGTTCCTTGCACTCCCACACCAGACAGTCATTGAGTCAAGTTGAGGTGTCCTCTGCACAGTCTCCCTCCATTCGTCCTTTCCTTTCTGTGCCTACTGTCTCTCTCCTGTTTGGGGCAGTTGTGGAGTGAAGGCCTGTGCACACTGGCCTCAATCGACTGTTCCAGCCTAATTGGCCGCTGCTTAGCAACAGGAACCCAAGGGTCCCATAGTCCTCACCAATCAGTATTTCCTCTGCTTTGCCCCCTCTCCACCCCTTCTCATGCTGCTCTGAATTCACATCATTTACCCTTTTGAATATTAGACTCAAATGCCTGCTTCTCAAATGCTTTTCCTGATGGCCCAGTTCAAACTGATCCTGCCTTCTGCCCAGTGGCACTGACCAGCCCCTCCATTCTTGCACAGTGGCTTGCTAGTGTTATTTCCCTGCAGAATGGAAGTTCCTGCAGTGCGGGGGCTGTGTCTTGTTCAGCACTGTAGAGGCTCAATGAATATTTGTTGACTGGACTAAATTATTTGATGAAATCATTAAGCAAGTGCACAGAATAACCATGGAGCTGTCTGCTAGCACGTGGTATGCGATGGTGGATGTGAGACCCATGCTTTACCCGAAGAGTCAGGTGGGTGTTGGCTCAAAATAGGATCTTTTTAGTAAAACGGTGGATAATTTGAGAAGGCATTTTCATGTTGTAAGTGGAAAAAATGATTCTTCTCTGATGACATCTTAACGTCGTGTGTATGTGTCAAGACAAAGAAAGAGCATATTTGATTTTTTAAAAAAGAGTAGAGAAACTAACATAGCATATTAAAAATGGCCCATCTAGTTCTTCACATGCCAAATGAGCAGCTGAATGTGAGAGGAGTAGTTTCTCCAGCTCCCTTCCTCCCTGGGAGCCCTGGAGCCACCTGCCTCCTCTGGCTGTCTGGCCTCCTCTCTCTCCTCTGCTGTCCTTCAGCACTGCCTCCCCACTCTACTCACTGTTTCTCTCCTCCCGTATTTCACTCTTTCTGCCTTTTCCTCTCTCTTAGTAACTCTTCTACTGTCCTCCTTCTCCCTATTGATTGTTTTATTTTATTTTTTGACTTATTGGATGTAGTTTTATGTTCCATGAGTTTTTCCCTATAAAAGCAGGTGATTTTTGGAAAAAGAGAAAACCCAATTGCTTTTTATGCCTTGGTGGTCTTTTGTTGACTCTTTCCATAGCTCAGTGGTTCTTGTTATTTTACAAATGTAGCTATCAGAGATAATAAAATGGTTTATCGGAAGGAACATAATTACCTCTTTCTGGTACACTAGGAAAATTACTAGGAATGTGCTGGTTGATAAATATCAAAAAGCCTAAAATTTTCAGTTGCTACCAAGGGAACATTGGTACTTGAGGTTGAAAGTCAGATCTCAGTGTGGTGAAAACTCGGATTTCCGGATGGCGAGCTGCTGAGCTTACTGGGAACTTCAGTCTTCCTCCCTGAAGATGTCTGCATTTGCTGACCGGTGGTCACCCCCTGCCCCACTTCAGAACGCGTTTGTGGAGAAGACATTCTCTCTGGATGAAGCAACTACAGAAGTGCAGGCAAGACATTCTGCTGCCGTCGCTGATTGTGGCTTAAATAAAAAGCATGTTTATGTGGGAGAGAATGTGTGGGGGTTGCTTTCGCATTATGGAATTCTTAAAATTGTTGAACCGGGAAGATGTTATTCAGAAACCCCTGGTGCCTTCAGCTTGTTTTTTGTTTATTTCAGGTTTCTATTCTCCCTCAGTTTTAATTATCTCTGGAAAAACTCAAGAGTCCTCCCCTGCTCCTAAAATAGTTATAAAATTAATGTGCTGTACTCAAGTCGTTACTCCATGTAAAAGAGTAAAAGACTCCCATGTTAAGGAGAGAATTCCAGCTTCCTGTCTCTGAGTGTGAGAAAAAGGGCATAGACTGGAGACTGGATCTTTCTTCTAAGCCTAAATTCTTAGCTTTTCAGCCAGCGATTCGTAGAGGGTAGAACCAAAAGTCACCACCAGCATTCTGTCTGTATGACAGTACACAGAATCGTGCTTTCCCCTGCTAGTTTAGTAGGTAGAGAGTTTACATGGGCTTTTAATAATACTTTTTCTCTTCTAGCTGTTGCACTTGGCAGATTCCTTTTTAAACATTTGGTAGTGTATCTTTTCTAATGCTAGAAAGAAAAGTTGCCAAATATTGCTGTTGATCATAGTAAAACACCCTAAAAGTAATGACTTCTTTTTTGGTGTGAGTGCCCAGGCCCACTGCAGGGTGACCACCAGCCTTCTGCCGAGCTCACAGCTGGAAGGGCACCTTCAGTCGGCAATCGATATGTCATTTGGGTAGAGCAACTCAACAATGAAAACAGTGGGTCTTCCCAAATTAGAAAAACAAAAAAGCGAATGAGCAAATAGGTATGAGTGTCCGTGAAGAGGCACTGTGCCAGGCTTCGTGGAGATTACAGGTTCCTGTAGGACGTGGTTCCCGCTGCCCTACAGCAGCTCAGCTGGGGAGACATCATCCATGAAAAGTTCAAATAACAATAGAAGATTTAAATAGCATTTCAAAATAGCTGTTATTAACAGAGGAGAACAAAAACCAATCTGTTTTTGCAAGGGTTCTCCTAAAAATGTTAACATTCTAAGCTGTGGAGAGTGGATTGAAGCAACATCAGAGACCAGTCATTGGGTTCTAGAGGTCTGTCTGTAAATCTGTCTGGACCTGACAGAGGCCATGTGTGTATTGCAGATTGACCGCCTCCCTTCATTTATGCAGAAATCTCTGCACTGGCTGGAAGAGCACTGTCAAATGTTGTAAGCATTCTAAAGTTCACCTTTGTGGGTCAGAAACACATCACCCCTCACCCTTCTACCTCCAACAGAATTCCCTTTATGAATGTGATAGAATGGAGGGGAAAGAATGCAAGTCTTGCTAAGTGGACTCAAGGCCATTTTCACAAAGGTCATTGAAAGTATCTGCTCTGGGACCCCTTGGAGGGACTTGCAGTTTTCCTGGAACCTCGAGTTTTTGGAATACTGTGCTGGCATCACTCCAGAACCACTGGACCTGTACAACATGCTGATTCCCTGATGCACAGGCGATCCAGGCTTCAGTCCCAGCTTTGATGAGAGCACCAGCCTCAAGCCTTGTTCTGTGCCCACGAGGAAACGAAAGTAAAAATTGATAGCAAACTTCTTTTAACTAAACCATAGTCTTTAAAGCCCAGAATCAGGCTTGTTTCTTGGTTTTGATAGCTGTAAATGAGCAATTTATGCTTTTTGTTATTATTGTCTTTCGCTGGTTCATTGTTTTCTTCAAGAAGGTTTTATTTAAATTTGTGTCATTGTGAATATAGCATACTTGTTACAGTATTTTGAAAATAAGGAAAAGCAGAATAAAAATGTACCCAGTGCCACTATTTACATTTCAATTTATTTCTTTCCACTGTTTTAAAAGATATGACTATACTAATACTTCTAGTCCTAGAATCCTTGTCTCACCCTCTCCAAGATGGTAGTAGGATTTCTGGGTTGCTGAGGTAATGTACAGTTGAAAAAATGTCAAGATGTGTCAGGTAAGCTACATCTGCTGTTGGCCTAAGGACAGATATTTTGGTGTGAGGATGCCCAATGTCTTAGAGACCATGTAAGGCCTCGATGACTTACCCAGCTTTCCCCAGATCAGCCTCAAAACCATAATGCCATGTGCATTCCTCAATATGCTAGCCAAGTATATTTCTTCCAAGGACTGCTCAGCTGTTCTAAAAAATTCTGGTCAGGAGTGGGGAGAGATGAGCTACCTATGAAGGAGACAGAGTATGCTTATTTGCACTGTTTTCATTTCCTTTGCACATAATTTGGAGGCATTTCCCCAATTGGGACAGTGTGGTTAATTTGTGGAAAGCTCCTGCTATTAGCATTGGTCCTTCCTTTAGCCTTGTCAATCTAGATACATTGGCTTGGGAAATTAGGCATCCTGACCTCAGTTGCACAGCCCTCTTCCTCCTTCTTTTACCGAAGCACATGATTTATCCAGATAACAACTATCCACACCACAGAGATAATTCCAGCAATTTGGCAGGGGGAAAGTTGGTAGGAGGATGAGTGAAGGGAGGGGAGGGGGAAACAGCATTAAAGGTAGCCTCAAGACCATGGAGGCATCTAGGCATAGAGGAGGAGGCCTCAGATAGAGGAGAAAAGGAAGGCAGATAATTGGTGGCCTGGGCACTCAGCAGGGCAATGGTTGCCTTGTCCTTGACTTGGAGTCTCCTGCCTCATCCATCTTTGCTGGCCCATGGTCAAGCAGTCATCTCACTGTGGGGAGAAAGGGAAGAGGGAGGAGCAAGAGGAGAAGGATGTGGTAATGGTGGCAGTGGTAGTGGTAGTAGATAACTTCAACATTTGCAGGATTGGCTGGGAGTGGTGGCTCAGGCCTGTAATCCCAGCACTTTGGGAGTCCTAGGTGGGCAGATCATGTGAGGTCAGGCGTTTGAGACCAGCATGGACAACATGGGGAAACCCTGTCTCTACTAAAAATACAAAAATCAGCTGTGTGTGGTGGCATGCACCTGTAATCCCGGATACTCGGGAGGCTGAGGCAGGAGAATCACTTGAACCCGGGAGGTGGATGTTGCAGTGGATGGAGATTGTGCCACAGCACTCCAGCCTGGGCCACTGAGTAAGATTCTGCCTGAAAAAAAAGAAATTGCAGTGTCCTTTAAACTCATTAGTCTAAATGTTTGCACCATCTAAATTGTGGTGCCTTGAAGCAAAGCGCTGGCTTCCAGGCCCTGGTTATAGTTCTAAATAATGTGTACTATTGTGCATTGTAGGATGTTTAGATAGATAGATAGATAGATAGATAGATAGATAGATAGATAGATAGATAGATAGATAGATGGATGATAGATAGATAAAGTATACTATAAATCCACCTTGGTGGGTTTTTTTTTTTCTTTTTTACCTTAACATTATAGCAAGGACATAAATACATAAATATATTCTTAGCTGTTTTTTTTGTTTTTTAGTTTTTTTAGAGACAAGATCTAGCTAGCTCTGTTGCCCAAGCTTGAGTGCAGTGTCATGCAGCCTTGAACTCCCGGGCTCAAGCAATCCTCTTGCCTTAGGTTCCTGAGTATCTTGGACTACAGGTGTTCGCCACCATGCCTGGCTAATTTATTTTTTATTGTTATTTTCTTGTGGAGACGGGGGCATTGCTATGTTGCACAGGCTGGTCTTGAACTCCTGGCCTGAAACGATCATCCTACTTCAGCCTCTAAAAAATGTTGGGATTACAGGCATGTAATCCATCATGCTTGGCCAGCTGTTAATATTCTTTTGAGTGGATGTGCTGTGTTCTAACTAACTGCTCTTCTATTGTTGGACATTTAACCAATAGCCATTTATGGAAATATTAACATCTAGTTAAGATCACATAGTATTAAGTGTGGATAAAATGCTTTAAGAGTAGAGATTTCATGGAGATTAGTTACTTTTGCCATGGAATTCCAATTTCATGGTCCTAGAAGGTATAGGGCAAGAGTGAGTTCTGTACATGCCCTGGAGAGTCTAACAATTTGACTCCCCTTTGAACTCTTGGTTTACATATTTTTTTTAAATGGGGGCAAGAAGAAGTAATTTCTTTCTTTTAAATTGATACAGTGAAAAATTAAGTTTAAGAAGTAAAAGATACATTTAGTCAAAGCCCCAAGTAGTCTACCTATTCCTCTCTATTTCTCACTTACAGAGAAATATGACTCTGATTTGGTATTTGTCATTTCCACATTCATCTTTAGATGTTACAGATTTGGCATATTATTTGGCATGTTTTAAACCTTTATAAAAATGACATTGTATACTGTTCGTATCCTTCTTCAGCTTACTTTTTTCACTTAATATATTTGTGAGATTCATTCACATTGGGACTTGTAATTATAATTCATTTCTTTTTCTCTTTCTTTCCTTTTTTTTTTTTTTTTTTGAGACAAAATCTCACTCAGTTGCCCAGGCTGGAATGCAGTGGTGAGATCACTGCTCACTGCAGCCTTGACCTTCCCAGGCTCAGGTGATCCTCCCACCTCAGCCTCCTTAGTAGCTGGGACAATAGGTTTGTGCCACCACACCCAGCTAATTTTTCTTTCATTCTTTTTTTTTTTTTTTTTTAATGGAGATGGGGTTGCCATGTTGCCCAGGCCCACTCCTGGGCTTAAGCCATCTGCCGCCTCGGCCTCCCAAAGGGCTGGGATTACAGGCCTGAGCCACTGCACCTAGCTGCTAATTCATTTATTTTCAATACTATTTGTTCTTTCATTGCATGAATGTATCATAGTTTATTCCTCCATTTGCCTAATGATGGGTGTTCATTCCCCACTCCTCATTTTTTTGCTATTAGAAACAATGCTACCTTAAATATTCTTGCAAATGTCTTCTTAAGAGCACATTTGGAAAGTTTTTTGAGGATTTTTTAGTAGTAGAATTATTAGGTCATTAGGTTTGTGCATCTTCAGCTTTACTAGATATTCAACATTGCTTTCTAAAGTGGTAGTATCAATTCACACTCCCATCTTGTGTTCCTGTTGTTCCATATATATTCTTGTCAATACTTGATCTTTTCATAATTGATTTTTGCCAGTCTGGTGTGATGAAATAGTATCTCTGGGGGATTTTATCTCTTATGGCAAATTAGATTTATTTTATAATTTGCTTCCATTGTCCAGAACAGAGCCAATGTTGCATATATTAAAAATAACAACAACAAAACTTATTCAAGTTCTTATCCTTCAATATTCTTTTAAGATTTGCCAAGCAAGACAGCCATTTGGAAATCTATTTAGACTTAAAACTTAGATTATAAAATAGATATTCTATTTCCAGTGAACAGAATTACACCCTATGTAGTTTGGTATTAGAACCCCAGCTGACTCCAACTGCTCACTGAGTACAGGTGACTGTCAGTTGGCTGGTCTCTGGATGCTGTATTCTCTTGGTTAGAAGCAAGTCACAGGTCCCACCCACACTCAAAGGGAGAGGACCATGCAAGGTGTGAACACTAAGAGACAAAGATGGTGTTGGGGGGCACGCTATGAGTCTGTCCACCACAGCAGGGACCATGTTTTGATCATCATGTTTCAGCATCATGGGTTCCAGTGTCATGGGTGTAGATCAACATTGTTAGAGTGATCAGAGATTATCAGGGGGCTGACTTACCTAGTCTGGTTCCCATCGGAGGTGAAATTCCAATATATTAATTCACATCGAGAAAAGTAGCTGGCAGATAGACTTGGGCTTGTGTTTGCCGATTCCTGTGTACTCTCCTTTTATGCACAGCTATATGGGAAGCTAAAAGATGTGGTTGATGAGTATGGACTCAGGGCAAGGAGTGAATAGGATTATCTTTACGGCTAATGTCACTGGACCATGAGAGCCTAATGCATCCCCCTCTATTATAGAACTTTTCCTGCTGCCCTGGATTCTTAGGTGCTTGAAAACACCAATAATTTTTTTTTTTTTTTTGAGATAGAGTCTCACTCTATCCAGCTCAGGCTAGAAGGCAATGGTGTGATCTGGGCTCATTGCAACCTCTGTCTCCTGGGTTCAAGTGATTCTTCTGCCTGAGCCTTCTGAGTAGCTGCGATAACAGGTGTGGACCATCACGCTCAGCTAATTTTTGTATTTTCAGTAGAGATGCGGTTTCATCATGTTGGCCAGGGTGGTCTCGAACTCCTGACCTCAAATGATCGGTCCACCTCAGCCTCCCAAAGTGCTGGGATTATAGGCATGAGCCACCACATCTGGTCACCAATACATTTTGTCTCTTCAAACTCTGCTTTTAGTAGACATGCTGTGTATACCATCCTCCTTTCTGGTTGCACATTCATTCTCAAGCCAGAATATAATTTAATTGATTATATTCAACAATATGAAATTACTTCAATTCAGTTATCTCTCCTGGACATTCACTCACCCAGCAAACATTTACTGATTAGCTCTGATGTGCTAGGTGCTTGGGATATAGCTGTGGACAATACAGCTCCTCATGGAGCATGCAGCGTAGAGCCAAAGATGGATATTGAACTAGTATGATGAGTGCTTGCCGATTTCAGTAGTGAGTGTCAGCAGTGTTGGATCATTTTTATAGATCAGCTGTTCCCATCTCTTCCTGATTCTTCAGATTTCATTGTCAGAGTCTCATCTTAACTTGAATTTTGCCGTCTTCCCCATTGGCTTTCTACACTACCTGCATCATTTTGTAGAACAAAGGAAAGGAAAATAAGATACCAAGAAGCTGAACTAATCCCTGATTGTAAATGCTATTTCAGTGAAAATGTCCATCATTAAAGGGCTGGCTAACAATTATGGTAGATCCATTCAGTGGAATATCACCCAGGCATTAAAGATGGTGATGTAGGCTGAGCATAGTGGCTCATGCCTGTAATTCCAGCACTTTGGGAGGCCAAGGTGGGAGGATTACTTGAGGCTGGGAGTTTGAGGCCAGCCTGGGCAATATAGTAAGACCTCATCTCTGTAAAAAATTGAAAAATTAGCCAGGTATGGTGGTAAGTGCCTGTGGTCCCAGCTACTCTGGAGGCTGAGGCAGGAGGATTGCTTGAGCCTAGGAATTGGAGGCTGCAGTGAGCTATGACCAAGCCACTGTACTCTAGCCTGGGTGACAGAATGAGACCCTGTCTCACACAAAAAAATTTTTAATGGTGATGTATATCTTTATATATTGGTATGGAATCATGCTCATGATGTAGTGTCAATTCGAAAATGCAGCATACACATAGTCTATGAAGTATTATTATATTATATTATATTATATTACATTATATTATTTATTTAGAAACAGGGTCTCACTCTGTCACCTGAGCTGGAGTGCAGTGGCATGATCTCAGGTCACTGCAGCTTCCAACTTACCAGGCTCAGGTGGTCCTCCTACCTCAGCCTCCTAAGTAGCTGGGACTGCAGGCATATACAAACATGCCTGGCTAATTTTTGTATTTTTTGTAGAGAGAGGGTTTTGCTATGTTGCCCAGGCTGGTCTTGAACTCCTGGGCTCAAGTGATCCTCCTGCCTTGGCCTCCCAAAGTGTTGGGATCATAGGCATGAGCCACTGCTCCTGGCTGAAAGTTTTATCTTAAAAAATAGTTATGTATTCTATCAGATGTGCATAAAGGGACATTAGCCAGGGAAGGGAAAGAAGCCAACCCTTACTGGAAGCTTATCCAGTGCCCTAAGGCCAGACACTGTTCTGGATATTCCATAGCCTCCTGTGGCTAATGCCTGGTGATGCAGAGGCTGAGGTCCTAGGTTCAAATCTCTGCTGTACTCCTTCTTGGCCACGTGATGTTGGGTCAGTTGCTGAACATTTCTAAGTCTCTGTTTCCTCTGGTTCAATGTTGATAATAAGAGTATAATACTTTACAAATGATTGTGAGGGTGAATGAAACTAATGCACATAAATGTGCTTCATGAGTACCTGACCTTCTTGAGTAAGCAGTTACTCGTTACGTTATGTGTGAGTAGCTGTTATGTGACCCCTAACTCAACCAACTAAGGTGGGCCCACTGAGATCATACAGATAGTGGGGAAGCCAGGATTGAAGCAAGAGCCTTTCTGATCCTACTACCATGTTTTCTATGAGAGAAAAATATGTTGGACTGTAGTTGTGCAAAGGGAGAGTGAGAGAAAGAGGGATGAGAGAGACAGTAGAAGAAGGAAAACAGGCAGTAAAAATGGGAAGTTAAGAAAAAGAGCAAAGGAAAATGAAGAGGACTCAATGGTGGGGAAAGCAAAAAAAAAAAAAAAAAAGTGGAAGAGAGGAGGCAGGAAGAAGGTAAGGGAGAAGAGCTGGAAGAGGGTAGGGAGGGAGGCAAGAGGAGAGAGAGGAATGAGAAGTGCTAGGTGAATCTCCACACCTCTCCTGCTACTCCAGCCAGATCCCATCTCTGGGTGCCTGAATTCCCAGTCTAGTCACCAGGGCCTTGGGCCTGCATGCACCACTGTGACTCCCCATCTCCTCCGACTCCTGCCTGCCTGGGAGGCCCTTGCCTTCTACCATCCCACGACTTCCTATCACTCCTCAGGGCCTGGGGATCAAGTCCAAAGGCCTGAGGGTGCTGTTGGAGGTGAATTAGGGAACAACATCCAGCTGTCTTTCCAGACGAACCTTCCACTGTTCCTGCCCTCTATCCTTTCACTCTGTTTTTAGCTATAAGGAAATAGTTGTTTTTTGTTTTTTTTTTTTTTTTACCATCATATGACAACTACTTTGTTCATCAATGCTTTGCCTATTTTTTATTCTGATGGTTTGGCATAATGTATCAATCCTATATTTTAATAGTGAAATGAAAAATTAACTGTTTTTACATGATTGGTGTTCAACTCTTTAGTAAAAATTGTCATTTTAATTTATTAAATTCATTTACCATTTTACATTAAAATGGTATGGCAGGTTTTTCTACTCAGTGTCACATTACTTATAAAACTATAATAATTGGTTGGCATTAATGTCTTCTTTTTCGTTAACATTTTAAAATATTCATCTCTATGTATATCTACTTCCTTTTTTGTTTCTCCCTTCACAGAATCCTCAAAATCACAAATAATCATTTTGATTTAGATAATAGCATTTCACTTTACTCTTCTGTGAACTCCTGAATTCTATTTATATATTGCATATTTTGGGCATTTGGATTATTTTTCTTTTTTTGAGACAGGGTCTTACTCTGTCACCCAGGCTAGAGTGCAGTGGTGCAGTCATGGCTCACTGCAGCCTTGACCTCCCAGGCTCAGGTGATTTTCCCACCTTAGCCTCCCAGGTAGCTGGGACTACAGGTGCACGCCACCACGCCCAGCTAATTTTTTTAAATATATTTTTTGTAGAGATGGGGTATTGATATGCTGCCCAGGCTGGTCTCAAACTCCTAGGCTCAAGAAATCCTCCCACCTTAGCCTCCCAAGTAGGACTACAGGTGTGTGCCACCACACCTGGCTAATTTTTTGTTTGTTTGTATTTTTTGTAGAGATGGGGTTTTGCCATGTTGCCCACGCTGGTCCCAAACTCCTGGGCTTACCTTAGCCTCCCAGGGTGCTGAGAATACAGGTGTGTGCCACCACACCTGGCTAACTTTTTTTTTTTTTTTTTTTGTAGAGATGACATTTCACCACGTTGCCCAGGCTGGTCTCAAACTCCTGAGCTCAAGCCATCCACCCACCTCAACCTCCCAAAGTGCTGGGATTACAGGCCACAGTGCCTGGCCCCGGATTTTATTTTTTCTTATTTCTTCCCATTCTTTTCTTCTTGCTTTACCTACCTGTCCCTTCCCCCAACTTCCCCCAATTTTAAAACTTTAAAAAGTGGAGATTGTTTAATATATTGTTTAATATAGTGGAATCACTGCAGTATCAAAACAGCATGAACCCCAGACCTGTGTGATAAGGTTGTAGACAGACCTGTGGTATCAGCAATCAGATTTATAAACGTACAGGAGGTGATAACCTCAGGCAGGTAAGCCAGAATTAACAACGGGAAGATCTGCAAACAATGCTTGAGAGGTTATTTAATCCTGTGACTTATCCATTATCAATCTTTATTCATCTGCAATATAGATTCCACGTTCTGGCAAAGAATTGTGATGCTAACAAACCAAGCGACCTGCCAGATATGCAGATCCTCACCACATTCATAAAGGGCACCCATTCTGAATAACGTGTCTTGTGAGCTCATGCCTTATGAAATTTCTTGTCATAGAGCTGCATAGATCTTAGGAGGGTTTGCTTCTGAAAAGCCATCTCCGATAATCAGTGGTGTGGCTTGACTTTTGTGGCTCTGTTCAGGTAGATGAAATGACCTTCAGAGAAGGGGATGCCAAAGTCCCCATTCTTTCAGATATTTATTTTGAGTGTCTAATATTTGGGATTCAGTCTTGGTAAATAATTATACTTTTTAACTAAAGTGTATTGTCATATCTTTATTGCTGCAGTTTCTGATCTGGAAGTGCTGGTCATTCACTCAGTCATTAACAAACATATATGGATTCTTCTAGGTCAGCGCTGTGTTTATTAAGATTTGAAACATGCCTGTAAGGAGCGTGTCGTTTAGTAGGGGAGCTAGACTATTAAACAACTAAAAAGAATAGAGCATAATACATAGTTTATAAACAGATAAAGAGCTGGAGAAATGCAAGAGAGAGAGCCATTTTATAGACTGGAGGGGCTAGTGGGGCTTTAAAGAGTGCATGAGTTTTCTAGGCTGGCAGGGGTGGGCAGGGCATTTCCCATAGAGCGCATGCACAGAGGCGTGATAGCAGGAGTGTGCAGGACATATCCAAGGACGGTGGTGGATGGAGTGGCAGGGGGGCAGGGGGGTGCGGTTCTGGGTGACTGGAGCAGGTGATTGTTGTAGGGAGTGGCCAAATATGAGGCTGGAAGAACAGGTTAGGCAGGCCAGAGCATGTTCAGAAGAAAGGAAGTAGAGGTTGGAGTGTTGGAGAGAAGGTGTGGAACAATCTCTCCATACCCTATTTTGGGAAGCCTACTCATTCTCATCAGTTCTTCCTGACCTAGCTGCTACCCAGGAAAAATCGACCCCTCTCCCGTTTTCCCTCCCCATGTGTTTCTTTTTCATAGGGTTAGCCACTTAACCTATTGTTTTTGTTTGTTTGTATTTGAGACAGAGTCTCCTCTATTGCCCAGGCTGGAGTGCAGTGGCGCTATCATGGCTCACTGTAGCCTCAGCCTCCCTGGGCTCAAGTGATGCTCCTGAGTAGCCTCCAGAGTAGCTTGGACTACAGGTGTGTATCAATACGCCTGGCTAATTTTTGTATTTTTTGTAGAGATGGGGTTTCGCCATGTTGCCCAGCTGGCCTCGAACTCCTGGGCTTGAACTCCTGGGCTCAAGCAATCCTCCCACTTCGGCCTCCCAAAGTTCTGGGATTACAGGCATGAGCCAGAACCCATTGTTTTCTGGTTGGTTTAGATGACTTCTCCTGAGGGAAGAGATTTTTGTTTTTCCTAGTTAGATTACTTAATTACCTAATAGATGCCAAATACATGTTTCTTAAGTTAGGCTATTCTGTAGATTAATATCTCAACTGAGATGTCTTACAACTTTAAAACTGTAAAGATTCTATGATTCTAAATAACAGCATTTCCCACACTGGCCTGATTTTATTTACAGTAGTCCCCCCTTATCGATGGTTTCACTTTCCACATTATCCAAGGTCAACCATGGTCAAAAATATTAAATTAAAAATTCTAGAAATAAACAATTCCTAAGTTTTAAATTGTGTGCTGTTCTGAAATCGTGTGATGAAATCTTGTGCGATCCTGCTCCCTCCTGCCCAGAACAGGAATCATCCTTTTGTCCAGCATATCCACACTATGCATACCTGGCCCTGTGAGTCACTTAATAGCCATCTCTGTTATCAGATTGTCTGTTGGGGTATTGCAGTGCTTGTGACCAAGTAACCCTTATTTTACTTCATAATAGCCCCAAACTGCAAGAGTACTGTGCCTAATTTATGAATTAAACTTAATCATGAGTATTTCTGTGTAGGAAAAAATAGTATATATAGGCTTCGGTTTCAGGCATCCACTGGGGGTCTTGGAATGTATCCCTGACAGATGAGGGAGGGCTACTGTAGTCTATATGGCAGAAATGCTTCTCTTTGACACCCAAGAACTCTTTGGGCACCATAGCTTGTTTGGCATGAATGACTTTTTTATCCTTAAATGTAATTTGTTTAAAGTTCTTTGTCTAAGAAAATGAAATGTTCACATTTTGAAACTCCAAAAATAAAACACTAGAGAGATGACGCCAAAACAGTGATTTCAATCAGAAATGCTTTCTGAATCCAGCATCTAAATGAGAATTAATTATGGAATCAGATCATGGTTAGTAGGCATTCATTGTTTTAAGGCAATTGATAGCAGTATTGAGGAACCTAAATAATAAAGTATTTTAAACATCCTCTAGTGTTTTTCACATTTCTAATGAGTTGTGATGACCAAATGTTCCTTATATGCAAGATGAACTATGAATGATTGTATCTTATTATAAAGTTTTCAAGTTCTAATGAAGAATATCATTCTCATTCCCTTGGTGGATAGATATCTTCCCACAAATCAGATCACATTGATCATGTGCTGTTTTATTTGAGATTAATTTAGAAATAAGTGCTCTTCATTTACCATGGAATTAGTAGTAACAATTTTCTGAGATCAAATTTACTGAGGTAGTTTCCGGCAAAGTTCTACAGAGAAGTATAAGATTGGATAAGCCTATTAAACACACTCTAGTTTCTGTTAAAGTGGTTTCTCAAGCTTGAGATGCAGATTTGGAGTGAGGAAACTTCAGGAAACTCCATTGTACAGTCCCCGTTGGTCTGTCTTGCAAGGCTTAGCAGTATTAATTTCAGAAGAGCTTTGATTTTGCTTGATCGCTTTTCTTCTTATTTGAAACATATGCTGTTTATTTCATATATAAGATACAAAGCATTTAATAATATAACTGATCAGTGTTTCAACATAATTTATGATCCACTTAGCAACTTAATAATAAGCTTTTGAGGTTAAGTTCTAGAAATAAACTGTTAAATAATTTAGTGCTTATTTTTTCAACAGATGTGAATTATTAAAAAGAAAATGGCCCAACGGAGCACTGTATTTCCTTCTCGTGTCACCAAGGAAAGGTATAATATATGGAAAATATGCATCTAAGGTATACTTTTCCTTTCCACTCATCCCATGGGGGCTGCTAGTGGGTGTGATAGTTACAAATGAAAGCTTGGGCTGTTACATTATCGAAGAATGGTTTTGTTCAAGGGCAAGAGAAACACTATTGTGTCTTCTAGCTTTCAATTTATAGGATACTGTGGACCACTCAGTGACCCCAAGAAGTAGAGATTTCACAGTAGTCCTACAGTAGACTTGAATTTCCTGTTGAGAGTGAAGTATAACTCTGGGGGCTTGAGGCTAACATCCCTGTTAAGCTTTTTAAATCAGAAGTTGCAGATTAGGGGCCTATCGGCCAAAATTGGCTCATGAAGTACATTGCTTGGCCTAGCATGTTCTTAAATACTTTTCTTGGAGACAGGGTCTCACTCTGTTCCCCAGGCTGGAGTGCAGTGGCACAATCACAGCTCACTGCAGCCTTGACCTCCTGGGCTTAGGTGATCTCCCACCTAGCCTCCTGAGTAGCTGGGACTATAGTTATGTGCCACCATGCCCAGCTAATTTTTAAATAATTTTTTTGTAGAGATAGCGTCTCGTTGTGTTGCCCAGGCTGATCTTGAACTCCTGGGCTCAAGCAATCCTCCCACCTCAGCCACCCAAAGTGTTGGGATTACAGGTGTGAGCCACTGTGCTGGCCTTACTTTTTACATGAATTGTTAACATTTTAAAATTAAGCGATTTCACATACAAGTCTGGATTTGCTAGCTTTTCTTGAGAAATATTAGATGATCTGGAAAAAGGGACCTGAAATCCCTGATGGTCACTCATGGGTGGAGCAGAACTGTGGCTCCCTTTAGCTGGGAAATGCCCTTTTCAGTTCTCTAAAGTCCCTGACACTCCCTATTGCCTCATATGTAGTATGCTTCACTTATTTATGTCGCCTGCCTGACCCACGTAGGCATTGAGTTTGTAACCACTGTTTCAGAGAGGGAGGAGGAGGAGAGCATGTTAGGAGACTTTGTTAATGAACTTGATCTTGATAACATAGATTATATTGGGGAGACATCTCGGTGTACCCAACTCTGCCAGCCTGTTGCTCTTGGAAGTCATGGAGACCGCTTCTAAAACACTTAAGTCTGTGGGCATGATTATTTAAAGATCTTTCCCGGCTTGTGAAGAAAACTTTTTTAGGCAGAAATCCTGCCTCAAACCCTATTTAGCTTGTAGTTATAGATAATTTGTATTTCCACACTTCTCTGGGAAGTTTTGAATCTGGCTTTAAAAATTATTTTTTCCCTATTAACAACCCACATGGTTCCCTTCTGCAGGCGAGTGAGAACCATGCCCCGACACAGCCAGTCCCTGACCATGGCACCATACTCATCTGTAAGCCTCGTGGAGCAGCTGGAAGACAGGATCCTCTGCCATGAGAAAACCACTGCCGCCCTCGTAGAGCACGCCTTTCGGATTAAAGATGACATTGTCAACAGTTTGCAGAAAATGCAAAACAAAGGGGGAGGTGACCGCTTGGCCAGGCTTTTCTTGGAGGAGCATATCAGAAACATAACTGCCATAGTGAAGCAACTTAATCGGGATATCGAGGTAAGGTTTGTGAAAGTCAGGTGGCCTATGTCCCTTTCCACAGAGTTGCTCCATGTCAGGAGGTCACCCACGTCTAATTCCTACCTCCCAGGCAGTAATGCATTTAGAACAAAGCTGTCTGTCTTGTCTATTCTTAATGATCGCCAAGGAGACAGCTTGCAGAAATATCCTAATTACATTTATTCCAGTGTTTGTTAACAGTTACTGTCAGTGTTAAGTTTAATCTAAATTTACCTTGCTGATTATTAAATGATTTTATTTTGTTTGGCTCTTAATGAAGAGAGAGAAGAACTAGTCAAATAGTTTCACTCTGTAATCTTTCGTATCTTTGAAGACAGCTCTTAAGTCAATTGCTAAGGTCAGACTTTGTTGCTTCAGATTAAATGTTTCTAGGTCATAATGATTATATGTAATACAGTTTATTACTCAAACAATTTAGGCATTTGGATTGCTCCCCAGACCCCCCTTTTTACTGCTGTAGTTTTCTTTGAAATGAGACCAATAAAAGGCCAATATTGTCTATTTTTAGAATTGGTAGATTTACTGCTATTTATTCAGCAATCACAGGGACCACACAGTTTAGCTCAGAAAGCTTCAGCTCATTTAGGGCTTGGGTTTCCCTCACTACGCAATGTTCATATCTTTCACATGTAATGATTGAATATATGAATAATAATAGATATATGGCTAGATTAAGGAAAAAGTTTGTTTCCTGTGATGGAGATTATATCTGAATTATGCTTCCTAAAATTAAACCTCATTTCTTTTTTTTCCATTGTCAGATTTGTATGTATTTATTTATTTTAACGGCTTTATTGAGATATAATGTAAATGTCACAAAAAGTATAAAATTAAATGATTTTTAGTAAATTTATAAAATTGTGCAACCTCAACACAATTCAGTTTTAGGACACTGCCATCACCTTCCCAAAATTCACATAAGCCTGTTTGCAGTCAATTCCTACTTCTACCCCAGCCCAGGCAACCACTCATCTACTTTCTATCTCTAGAAATTGGTCTTTTCCAGACATTTCATATAAATGGAAACCTTACAATATGAGGTCTTTCGCATCTGGCTTCTTTCTTTCCTTTTCTTTTTGTTTGTTTGTTTTGAATGTAGTCGTGCAATCATGGCTCACTGATGCCTTGACCTCCGAGGCTCAACCGACCCTCCTACATTGGCCTCCCAAGTAGCTGGGACTACAGGTGTGCACAATCATGCCCAGCTAATTTTTGTAATTTTAATACTACAAGGTCCATCTATACTATAGTATTTTTTGTAGAGACATAGTCTCACTATGTGGCCCAGGCAGGTCTTGAACTCCTGGGCTCAAGCAATCTGTCTGCCTCAGCCTCCCAAAGTGCTGGGATTACAGATGTGAGTCACTGTGCCCAGCCTGGCCAATCTCATTTAGCATAATTTTTCTGTGGTTGAGGCATATCCTAGCATGTATCATATTCCTTTTTATGTCTGAGTAATATTCTATTTTCTGGATATGCCACATTCTATTTATCCATTCATGAACTGATGGGCATTTGGATTGTTTCCAGTTCTTAGCTTTTATGAGTAAAGCTGCTATGAACACTTGTGACAGGTCTTTGATGTGAAAATATGTCTTTATTTCTCTTGGGTAAATTCCTAGGAGTAGAATTGCTGGGTCTTATAGTGAGCTTATGTTTAACTTTTTAAAACATAGCCAAATAATTTTCCAAAGTGGCTATAACATTTTATAATCCCACAAGCAATGTATGAAGGTTCCAGTTTCGCTACCCCCTCAGCAATACTTGGCATTATCTTTTTTTATTATAGTCATTCTAATGGATGTGTAGTGGTATCTCATTGTGGTTTTAATTTGTATTTTCCTAATGACTAATGATCTTGAACACCTTTTCATATGCTTATTGATCATTCGTGTGTCTTCGTTGGTGAAATGTCTATGTAAGTCTTCTACCCATTTTTTTTTTAATTAGATTTTCTTCATTGTGGGGAAAAAAGCTACCATTTTAACCATTTTAAGTGTATAATCGAATGACATTAAGTACATTCACAATGTTGGGCAATCATTATTACTGTCCATTTCCAAAAGATTTCCATCATCCCAAACTGAGACTTTGTTCCCATTAAAAAGTAACTCCCCATTCCACTTTCCCCTCAGCCCCTGGTGACCTGTATTCTATTTTCTGTCCTTATGAATTTGCTTATTCTAGCTACTTCATATAAGTGGAATCAGACAATAATTTGTCCTTTTGTGTCTGGCTTTTTTCACTTAGCATAATGTTCTCAAGGTCCATCCATAATGTAGCATGTATCAGAATTCATTTTTACATTGGGTTATTTGTCATATTATTGATAACTTATGAAAGTTTTTATGTAGTTTAGATACAAGTCCCTTATCAGATATGTGATTTACAAATATTTTCTCCCATTCTGTGGCTTATATTTTCATTTTCCTAATAGTGTCTTTTGAAGTGTGAACATTTTTAGTTTTATTGAAGTCTAATATCAATTTTTTTCTTTAATGCTTTATTCTTTTGGTGTTGCGTCTTTACAACTATTTGCTTATTAACTCAAGGTCACAAAGATTTTCTCCTATGTTTAATTCAAGATTCTCAGTTTACACACTTAGGTCTGTGAACCATTTTGAGGTAATTTTTGTATATGGTGTGAGGTAAGGGTCTAAGTTAATTTTTTTTCATCTCGCTATCGTAGGAAAATCTATCCTTTTCCCATTTGTCCTTTTGTTGAAAATCAATTGACCATAAAATATAAGGGTTTATTTCTGGATTCCACTGTTCTGTATGATTTTCTTAACGTCAATGCCACATTGTCTTGATTTCTAGTTTTAGAGTATATTTTTGAAATAAGGTAATGTAAGTTCTTTTTAAAAGGTAGTTTTTGACTAGTCTATGTCCTTTGCATTTTCATTTAAATTTTAGGATTAGCTTATCCGTTTATATTAAAAAGTGACTTTGATAGAGATTGCTTTGCATGTATAGATTTTAAAAAGGCTGGGTGCAGTGGCTCACACTGTAATCCCAGCACTTTGGGAGGCAGAGGTAGGAGAATCACTTGAACCCAGGAATTTGAGACCAGCCTGAGCAACATAATGAGACCCTATCTTTCTCTAAAAATAATAATAATAATACTAATAAAAAGAAATAATGTATAGATCCATTTGGGGAGAGTTGCCATCTTAATACTGTGTCTGATTGTTCAAGGAACCAACTTTTGGTTTTACTAATTTTGTCAGTTTTTTTTTGTTTTTGTTACTAATTTAAAAATTTTAAAATTGACAGACAATAATTATACATATTCTTGGGGTACATAGTGATGTTTCAATACATCTAATATGCAGTGACCAGATCAAGGTAATTTTGTGTTGTTTAACAAATTGCTATACCTCCTTCCCTTCCCTTCCCCCTACCCATCCCATCCTTTAGTATTCTCTATTCTAATTTTTACTTCTTTGAGATCAACTTTTTTTAGCTTTCACATATGAGTAAGAACATGCAGTGTTTAACTTTCTGTTCCTGGCTTATTTCACATAACATAATGTCCTGCTGTTCTATCCGTGTTGCTGCAAAAGACAGAATTTTGTTCTTTTTTATGGCTGATAGTATTCCGTTGTGTATATACACCACATTGTCTTTATCCATTCATCCATTGTGGGACACCTAGATTTGATTCCATATCTTGGCTATTATGAATAGGGCTGCAATAAACATGGGGGTGAAGATGTCTCTTCAATATACTGATTTCCTTTCCTTTGGATAAATTCCCAGTAGTGGGATTGCTGGATCATATGGTAGTTCTATTTGTAGTTTTTTGAGGAACCTCCATACTTTTCTCCATAGTGGCTGTACTAGTTTACATTCCCGCCAACAGTGTATAAGAGCTCCCTTTTCTCTGCATCCTTGCCAGCATGTGTTACTTTTTGTGTTTTGGTAATAGCTGTTATAACTGGAGTGAGATGATACCTCATTGTGATTTTGATTTGCATTCCCCTGATAATTAGTGATATTGGGCCTTTTTTCATACATTTGTTTGCCATTTGTATGTCTTCTTTTGATAAATATTTGTTCAAATCATTTACCCATTTAAAAAATTGGATATTTTTTGCTGTTGAGACGTTCGAGTTCTTTCTGTATTCTGGATATTAATCCCCTATTGGATGAATAGTTTGCAGGTATTTTTCTCCCATCCTGTAGGTTGTCTTTTCACTTTGTTGATTGTTTCCTTTACCATGCAGAAGCATTTTTGTTTGATATAATCCATTTGTTTATTTTTGCTTTTGTTGTCTGTGCTTTTGAGGTCTTATTAATAAAATCTTCTCCTAGACCAGTGTCCTGAAGTGTTTCCCCTGTGTTTTCTTCTAGTAGTTTTATCACGTTGGGCCTTACATTTAGGTCTTTTGTCCATTCAGAGTTTATTTTTATATTGGGTGAGAGGTGGGGGCCTAGTTTAATTCTTCTGCATATGGATGTCCAGCTTTCCCAGCACCATTTATTGAAGATTTGTCTTTCCCTCAATGAGTGTTCTTGGCACCTGTGTCCAAAATCAGATGGCTGTAGATATGTGGATTAATTTCTAGGTTCTCTTTTCTGTTCCGTTGTTCTATGTGTCTGTTTTTATGCCAGTACCATGCTGTTTTGGTTACTACAGCTGTGTAGTATATTTTGAGGTCTGGTAGTGTGATGCCTCTGGCTTTGTTCTTTTTTATTTTATTTATTTATTTATTGAGATAGAGTCTCACTCTTTTGCCCAGGCTAGAGTGCAGTGGCATGATACTGGCTCACTGCAACCTCAGCCTCCCAGGTTCAAGTGTTTCTCCTGCCTCAGCCTCCCGAGTAGCTGAGATTACAGGCACATGTAATCACGCCAGGCTAATTTTTGTATTTTTAGTAGAGACAGGGTTTCACCATGCTGAATAGGCTGGTCTCCAACTCCTGACCTCAGGTGATCCACCCATCTCGGCCTCCCAAAGTGCTGGGATTACAGGCATGAGCCATTGTACCTGGCCTAGCTTTGTTCTTTTTGCTCAGGGTTGCTTTGTCTATTTGGGGTCTTTTGTGGTTCCATACAAATTTTAGGGTTTTTGGTTGAGTGCAGAGAACATCCTTTTTTTTTTCTTTTTTTTTTTTAATTATACTGTAAGTTCTAGGGTACATGTGCACAACGTGCAGGTTTGATACATAGTTATACATGTGCCATGTTGGTTTGCTGCACCCATCAACTCATCATTTACATTAGATATTTCTCCTAATGCTATCCCTCCCCCAGCCCCCCATCTACTGACAGACCCTGGTGTGTGATGTTCCCCCCCATGTGTCCAAGTGATCTCATTTTTCAGTTCCCACCTATGAATGAGAACATGAGGTGTTTGGTTTTCTGTCCTTGTGATAGTTTGCTGAGAAAGTTTGCTGAGAATGATGGTTTCCAGCCTCATCCATGTCCCTGCAAAGGACATGAACTCATCCTTTTTTATGGCTGCATAGTATTTCGTGGTGTATATGTGCCACATTTTCTTAATCTGGTCTATCATTGATGGACATTTGGGTTGGTTCCAAGTCTTTGCTATTCTGAATAGTGCTGCAATAAACATACACGTGCATGATTTATAGTAGCATGATTTGCAATCCTTTGGGTATATACCCAGTAATGGGATTGCTGGGTCAAATGGTAATTCTAGTTCTAGATCCTTGAGGAATTGCCACACTGTCTTCCACAATGGTTGAACTAATTTACACTCCCACCAACAGTGTAAAAGCGTTCCTATTTCTCCATATCCTTGCTAGCATCTGTTGTTTCCTGACTTTTTAATGATTGCCATTCTAACTGGCATGAGATGGTATCTGTTTGTGGTTTTGATTTGCATTTCTCTGATGACCAGTGATGATGAGCATTTTTTCGTGTGTCTGTTGGCTGCATAGATGTCTTCTTTTGAGATGTGTCTGTTCATTTCCTTTGCTCACTTTTTGATGGGGTTGTTTGTTTTTTTCTTGTAAATTTGTTTGAGTTCTTTGTAGATTCTGGATGTTAGCCCTTTGTCAGATGAGTAGATTGCAAAAATTTTCTCCCATTCTGTAGGTTGCCTGTTCACTCTGATGGTAGTTTCTTTTGCCGTGCAGAAGCTCTTTAGTTTAATTAGATCCCATTTGTCTATTTTGGCTTTTATTGCCATTGCTTTTGGTGTTTTAGGCGTGTAATCCTTGCCCATGCCTATGTCCTAAATGGTGCTGCCTAGGTTTTCTTCTAGGGTTTTTAGGGTTTTTAGGTCTAACATTTAAGTCTTTAATCCATCTTGAATTAGTTTTTGTATAAGGTGTAAGGAAGGGATCCAGTTTCAGCTTTCTACATATGGCTAGCCAGTTTTCCCAGCACCATTTATTAAATAGGGAATCCTTTCCCCATTTCTTGTTTTTGTCAGGTTTGTCAAAGATCAGATGTTTGTAGATGTGTGGTACTATTTCTGAGGCCTCTGTTCTGTTCCATTGGTCTATATATCTGTTTTGGTACCAGTACCATGCTGTTTTTGTTACTGTAGCCTTGTAGGATAGTTTGAAGTCAGGTAGCATGATGCCTCCAGCTTTGTTCTTTTTGCTTAGGATTGTCTTGACAATGCAGGCTCTGTTTTGGTTCCATATGAACTTTAAAGTAGTTTTTTTCAATTCTGTGAAGAAAGTCATTGGTAGCTTGATGGGGATGGCATTGAATCTATAAATTACTTTGGGCAGTATGGCCATTTTCACGATATTGATTCTTCCTATCCATGAGCGTGGAATATTCTTCCATTTGTTTGTGTCCTTTTTCATTTTGTTGAGCAGTGGTTTGTAGTTCTTCATTGAAGAGGTCCTCCACATCCCTTGTAAGTTGGATTCCTAGGTATTTTATTCTCTTTGTAGCAATTGTGAGTGGGAGTTCACTCATGATTTGGCTCCCTGTTTGTCTGTTAATGGTGTATAGGAATGCTTGTGATTTTTGCACATTGATTTTGTATCCTGAGACTTTGCTGAAGTTGCTTATCAGCTTAAGAAGATTTTGGGCTGAGATGATGGGGTCTTCTAAATATACAATCATGTCATCTGCAAAAAGGGACAATTTGACTTCCTCATTTCCTAATTGAACACCCTTTATTTCTTTCTTTTGCCTGATTGCCCTGGCCAGAACTTCCAACACCATGTTGAATAGGAGTGGCGAGAGAGAGCATCCTTGTTTTGTGCTGGTTTTCAAAGGAAATGCTTCCAGTTTTGCCCGTTCAGTATGATACTGGCTGTGGGTTTGTCATAAATAGCTCTTATTATTTTGAGATACGTTCCATCAATACCTAGTCACTTGAGAGTTTTTAGCATGATGGGCTGTTGAATTTTGTCAAAGGCCTTTTCTGCATCTATTGAGATAGTCATGTGGGTTTTGTCGTTGGTTCTGTTTGTGTGATGGATTATGTTTACTGATTTGCATATGTTGATCCAGCCTTGCATCCCAGGGATGAAGCCCACTTGATCATGGTGGATAAGCTTTTTGATGTGCTACTGGAATCAGTCTGCAAGTATTTTATTGAGGATTTTTGCATTGATGTTCATCAGGGATATTGGCCTAAAATTCTCTTTTTTTGTTGTGTCTCTGCCAGGCTTTGGTATCAGGATGATGCTGGCCTCATAAAATGAATTAGGAAGGATTCCCTCGTTTTCTACTGATTAAAATAGTTTCAGAAGGAATGGTACCAGCTCCTCTTTGTACCTCTGGTAGAATTCGGCTGTGAATCCGTCTGGTCCTGGACTTTTTTTGGTTGGTGGCCTATTAATTATTGCCTCAATTTCAGAGCCTGTTATTGGTCTATTCAGAGATTCAACTTCTTCCTGGTTTAGTCCTTGGGAGGGTGTATGTGTTGAGGAATTTATCCATTTCTTCTAGATTTTCTAGTTTATTTGTGTAGAGGTGTTTATAGTATTCTCTGATGGTAGTCTGTATTTCTGTGGGATCAGTGGTGATATCCCCTTTATCATTTTTTATTGCATCTATTTGATTCTTCTCTCTTTTCTTCTTTATTAGTCTTGCTAGCAGTCTACCCATTTTGTTGATGTTTAGAAAAAAAAAAACAGCTCCTAGATTCATTGATGTTTTTGAAGGGTTTTTTGTGTCTCTATCTCTTTCACTTCTGCTTTGATCTTAGTTATTTCTTGCCTTCTGCTAGCTTTTGAATGTGTTTGCTCCTGTTTCTCTAGTTCTTTTAATTGTGATGTTAGGGTGTCAATTTTGGATCTTTCCTGCTTTCTCTTGTGGGCATTTAGTGCTATAAATTTCTGTCTACACAGTGCTTTAAATGTGTCCCAGAGATTCTGGTACGTTGTGTCTTTGTTCTCATTGGTTTCAAAGAACATCTTTATTTCTGCCTTCATTTCATTATGTGTCCAGTAGTCATTCAGGAGCACGTTGTTCAGTTTACATGTAGTTGTGCAGTTTTGAGGGAGTTTCTTAATCCTGAGTTCTAATTTGACTGCACTGTGGTCTGAGAGACAGTTTGTTGTGATTTCTGTTCTTTTACATTTTCTGAGGAGTGCTTTACTTCCAATTATGTGGTCAATTTTAGAATAAGTGTGATGTGGTGCTGAGAAGAATGTATATTCTGTTGATTTGGGGTGGAGAGTTCTGTAGATGTCTATTAGGTCTGCCTGTTGCAGAGCTGAGTTCAGGTCCTGGATATCCTTGTTAACCTTGTGTCTCATTGATCTAATATTGACAGTGGGGTGTTAAAGTCTCCCATTATTATTGTGTGGGAGTCTAAGTCTCTTTGTAGGTCTCTAAGGGCTTGCTTTATGAATCTCAGTGCTCCTGTATTGGGTGCATATATATTTAGGATAGTTAGCTCTTCTTGTTTAATTGATCTCTTTACCATTATATAATGGCCTTCTTTGTCTCTTTTGATCTTTGTTGGTTTAAAGTCTGTTTTATCAGAGACTAGGATTGCAACCCCTCCTTTTTTTTGCTTTCCATTTGCTTAGTAGATCTTCCTCCATCCCTTTATTTTGAGCCTGTGTGCATCTTTGCACATGAGATGGGTCTCCTGAATACAGCACACTGATGGGTCTTGACTCTTTATCCAATTTGCCAGTCTGTGTCTTTTAATTGGGGCATTTAGCCTATTTACATTTAAGGTTAAGATTATTCTGTGTGAATTTGATCCTGTCATTATGATGTTCACTGGTTATTTTGCCCGTTAATTGATGCAGTTTCTTCACAGCATCAATGGTCTTTACAATTTGGCATGTTTTTGCAGTGGCTGGTACCGGTTGTTTCTTTCCATGTTTAGTGCTTCCTTCAGGAGCTCTTGTAAGGCAGGCCTGGTGGTGACAAAATCTCTCAGCATTTGCTTGTCTGTAAAGGATTTTATTTCTTCTTCACTTATGAAGCTTAGTTTGGCTGGATATGAAATTCTGGGTTGAAAAAATTCTTTTCTTTAAGAATGTTGATTATTGGGCTCCCACTCTCTTCTGGCTTACAGGGTTTCTGCCGAGAGATCTGCTGTTAGTCTGATGGACTTACCTTTATGGGTAACTCGACCTTTCTCTCTGGCTGCCCTTAACACTTTTTCCTTCATTTCAACCTTGTGAATCTGACAATTATGTGTCTTGGGGTTGCTCTTCTCGAGGAGTATCTTTGTGGTGTTCTCTGTATTTCCTGAATTTGAATGTTGGCCTGTCTTGCTAGGTTGGGGAAATTCTCCTGGATAATATCCTGAAGAGTGTTTTCCAACTTGGTTCCATTCTCCCCATCACTTTCAGGTACAACAATCCAATGTAGATTTGGTCTTTTCATGTAGTCCCATATTTCTTGGAGGCTTTATTCATTTCTTTTTACTCTTTTTTCTCTAACCTTGTCTTCTTCCTTTATTTCATTAATTTTATCTTCAATCACTGATACCCTTTCTTCCACTTGATTGAATCGGCTATTGAAGCTTGTGCATGCATCATGAAGTTCTCTTGTCATGGTTTTCAGGTCCATCAGGTCATTTAAGGTCTTCTCTACACTGTTTATTCCAGTTAGCCATTCATCTAATCTTTTTTCAAGATTTTTAGCTTCCTTGCGATGGGTTAGAACATGCTCCTTTAGCTCAGAGAACTTGGTTATTACTGACCTTCTAAAGCCTACTTCTGTCAACTCGTCAAAGTCATTCTCCGTCCAGCTTTGTTGAAATCATCCGTCTTCTGCACTGATCATGCTGGGAGCTGCAGACCAGAGCGGTTCCTATTCGGCCATATTGGAACACCCTCCTTTTTTTTCTTTTTTTGAGACAGGGTCTCAGTCTGTCACCTAGGCTGGTATAGTGCAGTGGCTCTATTACAGCTCACTGCAGCCTCAACCTCCTGGGCTCAGGTGATTCTTCCACCTCAGCCTCCTGAATAGCTGGAACTACAGGTGCATGCCACCACACCCAGCCAATTTTTTGTAGAGACAAGGTTTTGCCATGTTGCCCAGGCTGGTCTTGAACTTCTGGGCTCAAGTGATCCTCCTGCCTCAGCTTCTCAAAGTGGTAGGATTACAGACATGAGTCACCACACCTGGCTGAGAACATAATTTGTATATTTTTAATCTCTTTACATTTTTTGAGACTTGTTTGGTGGCCTTCTTTATTCTTACTGATTTTCTTTCTTATTCTACTAGTTATTGAAATATCCAACTCTTATTGCTGAATTGTCTGTTTCTTCTTCCAGTTTTGTCAGTTTTTGCTTCATGTATTTGGGTACTGTTGTTAGGCTCATATACATTTATGATTGCATATATCTGCCTGATGCATTGACCCTTTTGCCATAAAAAGTCGCTCTGTGTCTCTTGTAATGTTTCTTATCTTAAAGTCTGTTTTGTCTGATATCAGTAGAGGTATTCCATCTCCTTCGTGGCTACTGTTTGCATAATTCATGTTCTTTTCTTTAGAGAGACAAAACCTCTGTCACCCAGGCTGGAGTGCAGTGGTGCAATCATAACTCACTGCAGCCTCAAACTCCTGGGCTCAAGTGATCCTCCCACTTCAGCCTCTAAGTAGCTGGGACTACAGACACATGCTACCATGCCCTGCTAATTCTTCTTATTTTTTCTAGAGATGAGGTCTTGCTGTATTGCCCAGCCTCTGCCTCTGCCTCCCAAAGTGCTGGGATTATAGGCACGAGCCACTGTACCTGGTCTCCTTTTTTTGATAATTCTCACCAAGCTTGTGCCTCTTGGCTCTGGCTTATGTACATAGTTATCAAATTTCACTGTTCTTTGAGATTCTCACGTATGTTTACTAAGGACAAGGATTCACTCAGAATTATATCCTAATTGAAGTGCATTTGTCTTCAGGGTTCTAAGAGTTCTAGTGTATACTTCTTTTGATGGTTAAAGAAAACGACTGTATTTGTTAGTAAGACAGTGCAAGGGATCTGTGTTGCTTTGGTGCCTTATGGTATCCATTCTGGATTTCTTTTGGTCACAGCAATTTGATTTCTTTTTGGATTTACCTTTCTTTCATTGAATACAAACTGGGATGGCTAATAATCAGGTTGCCTTATCCTCTTTTTAGCTAAGGGGGTTGGGGCCCAGAACTCAGGCCAGAGCACTGAGACCCTCCCTTCCTGGAATTTAAAACCTGAGCAGGCTGGGCTGGGCACGGTGGCTCATACCTGTAATCCCAGCACTTCGGGAGGCCGAGGTGGGAGGAATCGTTAAACCTGGGAGGTCACAGCAGTGAGCTGTAGTCATGCCAGGGTACTCCAGCATGGGTAACAGAGGGAGATGCTACATTCAAAACTAAAACCATACCAAACCAAACCAAACCAAACCAAACCAAACCAAACCAAACCAAAACAAAACAAAAACCTGAGCAGGCTGATTCAAAGACTGGAAATGGCCATAGTACCTTCCTTGCAGCCATTTTGCCTCCGGGATACTTGCTAGTAGTTCCTGCTGCTTGGACCTCAGGAAATACTGTTTGTATCTTCTTCTCAACCTGCATAACCCAGCTTCCCTGTTGATTGTGTGCTCCTTTCCCCATTCCTTTTTTTTTTTTTTTTTTTTAAATGTTTTCTGGAGACAGGGTCTGGCTGTGCAGTGGTATGATCATAGCTCACTGCAGCCTCTAACTCCTGGGTTCAAGTGATCCTCCCACCTCAGCCTCCTGAGGAGCTGAGACTACAGGCACAGGCCACTATGCCCAGCTAATTATTTTATTTTTTGTAGAGACAGGAGTCTTGCTATGTTGTCCAATAATTTCCATTTACCCCCTTAAGTTAGTCAGGTCCAATTACCTGCAACTAAAGAAGTGTAATGACCTCAGAGGAACGTAGAAAGTTTACAAAATTTCTGTAAATAATATACTTGTCTTTGGTTGCTGGTATCTATATTAAGAATGATCTTTTCAGTTTTATTTTTGGGTGCTGAGTCAGTTTTATCCTAGAGGCTAAAAACTAAGCAACCCTAAGTTGACAACTGTACAAAATGAAAGAACCCCAACTTGAACATTTCAATTTTGAAAGTGATTTCAGATTCATCAGGAGACTGATAGCTCTGCTGCACCTAAATCTAATGACAGGTAAAATCTAAGTGATGGGGATCAATAAGAATTCTCAGGTTCTCATCCCCTCAACCACTGGCAAAGAAGTACAGTAGGCCCCCTTATCTGTGGCTTCACTCTCTGCAATTTCAGTTACTTGTGGCCAACCATGATCTGGAAATATTAAATGGAAAATTCCATAAATAAACAATTGATAAATTTTAAATTGTGTGCCATTCTGAGTAGCATGATGAAATCTCTCAACACCCAGCCTGAGTGGGACGTGAATCACTACTTTGTCCACACTGTATATGCTACCTGCCCGTTAGTCACTTAGTAGATGTCTTGATTATCAGATCAAAAAAACATAGTGTGTTTGGTACTATCTGCAGTGTCAGGCATCCACAGGAAGTCTTGGAACTTGTCCCCTGCAGATAAGAGGGGGCTAAGGTATGTTACAAAAAATACAAACTTTTCCCATGCTTCACATTAGAAAATAGTATTACTTCCCCATTCTTAGAATACCCAGCACTTTCCTGTGGGAACTCAGCTCTGTTCCCTTTGCTTATGGGGATGGGGGAAGACTAGAGATGGGAGTCAGTCTATTCTGACATTACCATCCCCTCCAGGTAAAAGCACAGGATAACTCTACCCTTAGGAAATCCTGGTCTTAATTTTTTCTGTCACCTTAAGAGGTGATGGTATTTTAGCCGCAACTGTCAGATCCAGGGAATAATTTCCTATTTGGTAGCTGCCATGTACTACTCCAATAGCCAGAACCACTTTATTTTATTTTATTTTTTTAGAGACAAGGTCTTGCTATGTTGCCCAGGCTGGTCTTGAACTCCTGGGCCCAAGCAGTCCTCTCACCTTGGCCTCCCAAAGTGTTAGGATTACAAGCATAAGCCACAGTGTGTAGCCAGAACCATTTTAAATACATAAGTTCCAACTTCAGCTGGGCCACTGATGCTATTTACCAGTTCCTTCATTTTAGGAAGCCCTCCTTGCCAGTTCCTCTCATGCCCCCAGTTTCCTTTCCCTCAGTGTATCCTGAACACCTAACTCATGCCACTCTTACTATAGCATTTATTGAACAGGACTAACATTGTTTCTTTACATGCCTCTCAAAAAGAGAGGAACCTTTTCTTCCTCATCTTTGCATTGTCTAGTACAATATTTGGAGCAAAATGCTATGAATGCTTTCATAGTATATTTGTGTTGCTATAACAAAATATCTGAGATTGAGTAATTTATAAAGAACAGAAATTTATTTCTCACAGTTCTAGAGGCTGGGAAGTCCAAGCCCAAGGCACTGGCATTTGGCATCTGGTGAGGGTCTTCTTGCTGCATGCTTACATGGCAGAAGGTGGAAGGGCAAGAATGATGAATCCTGTGTCCTCACATTGCAAAAGGATTGAACAGAGTGGACCTCCTCCCACAAACCCTTTTTATAAGGGCCCCAGTCCATTCAGGGTGGAGCCCTCATGACTTAATCACCTCCCAGAATACCACACCTCTTAATACCACCACAATGGGGATGAAGTTCAACATGATTTTTGGAGGGGGTGCCATCATTCAAACCTCAGCAAATACTTATTAAGTGAATAAATGCCCAATACAAAGTGAAGCCAGTTGTAGATATGCTGGTAGCAAAAAGGACTAGAAGAGACTATGAGGTTATCAATGCAAAGAACATCCTTTTCAGATAGGCTGAGTGAAGTGGCCTGACGTATCAAGGCCAGTTAGTGGCAGTGCTGAGAATAAACCCATGTGGCAAAACTCCAAAAATATGCTCTTTTCTCTTTTCTACTTTACCTCTTAGAAGCTCTTCTAGAACTTGATCTTCTATAATCGACTCTCAGATGTGACAGTCTGTGCTATTCAGCCATTCTTTGCTTTCTGAGTTTCAGGAAGAACTTGTTTATAAAACTAGATAATTCTAACTTTAGTTCTCACTGAGTTTTCCCCTGACCCATCCTTGCTTTGATGAGAGTTCACTTGAATTGCTTCAATAATTGGCTGTATCAAAAAATCTACCTAAGGAATCTGAAGTCATCAATTGTTTAGGCTTTCGATAATTATTTTTTCCCAAACCTTTTTTTTGAGACAAGGTCTCACTCCCTCACCCAGGCTGGAGTGCAGTCGTGTGATAGCTCACTGCAACCTCTGCCTCCCAGGTTCAAGCGATTCTCATGCCTCAGCCTCCCGAGTAGCTGGAATTTCAGGCACACCACCACACCTGGCTAATTTTTATATTTTTAGTAGAGACAGGGTTTCACCATGTTGGCCAGGCTGGTCTTGAGCTCCTGTCCTCAAGTGACCAGCCAGTTATGTATGGCCTCCCAAAGTGCTGGAATTATAGGCATGAGCCACCATGCCTGGCCTAAATATGTTTCTTTAAGATGATTTTTGAAAAATTTACAATGCAGTGAGAAAGTAATTTCAATTTTGCTGTTTTCCCAACATCAGAAACACATTTTGTGTAATGGTTATTCTTGCCTTAACCAGACAGCACTCTTTTATATTTACATATATTTTTGGAGTGTGCAATTTTGCAAGTGATGATTTCTGTGATAGACAGGGAAAACTGAGTAAAATCTAAATTTGGCAAAAAATTTAGTTTGTATTTGAGTGTTTACTTTTTTTATAACTAGTAGTAACTATATATAATGACAAAGTAACAACAAGGAAGTTTAGAAATTTAAGACCCCAATGTGAAACACTAATTATATTGATTTATATGTATTATGAACCTAAGCATGTCTACCTAAACATATTAGGATGCTTGATGACAGATCAGAATTGCTGTCTTATAGCCAAACTTCATTAAAATGAAATCATGATGGTCTGAGTTTAGGCTGCTATGACAAATTACCATAGACTGGGTAGCTTAAACAACAGAAATTTCTTTCTCATGATTCTGGAGACTGGGAAGTCCAAGATCAAAATGCTGGTAAATCCAGTGTCTGGTGAGACCCTGCTGCCTGAATTGTAGATGGTTGTCTTTTTGTATCCTTGCATGGCAGAGAGCAGAGAGCAGAAGCCAGACCTTCTTTTAAGGTACTAATCCCATTCATGAAGGTTCTACCCTCATGACCTAATCACCTCTTAGAGGCCCCACCTCCTAATACCATCACATCAAGGGTTAGGAGTTTAACATACAATTTTTTTTTTTTTTTGACTGGGTCTTGCTCTGTCATTCAGGCTGGAATGCAGTGGTATGATCATGGCTCACTGCAGCCTCAACCTCCTGGGCTCAAGTAATCCTCCTGCCTTGGTCTCCCGAAGTGCTGGGATTATAGGCATGAGCCACCACCTTGGTCAATGTATGAATTTTTGAAGGACACAAACATTCAGTCCATAACAATGATGTAGAGTAAATTTAAAAAGTACTAAAAGGAAGTCTTCATTTATAAGTAATAGAAAAATCAGCACCAGGCACGGTGGCTCACGCCTGTAATCCCAGCACTTTGGGAGGCCAAGGTGGGTGGATCACTTGAGGTCAGGTGTTCGAGACCAGCCTGGCCAACATGGTGAAACCCATCTCTCCTAAAAAAATATATAAAAATTAGCTGGGCCTGATGGCATGTGCCTGTAATCCCAGCTACTTGGGAGGCTGAGGAAGGAGAATTGTTTGAACCTGGGAGGTGGAGGTTACAGTGAGCCAGGACCATGCCACTGCACTCCAGCCTGACTGACAGAGCAAGACTCCGTCTCTAAATAAATAAATAAATTGGGAGAGTGGGCATAATATAAAACTAATACTTGGCCAGGCATGGTGGCTCACGCCTGTAATCTCAGCACTTTGGGAAGCCAAGGTGGGCGGATCATGAGATCAGGAATTCAAGACCAGCCTGGCCAACATGGCGAAACCCCATCTCTACTAAAAATACAAAAATTAGCTGGGCGTGGTGGTGGGTGCCTGTAACCCCAGCTACTTGGGAGGCTGAGGGAGGAGAATCACTTGAACCTGGGAGGCGGAGGTTACAGTCAGCTGAGATTGTGCCACTGCCCTCCAGCCTGGGCAACGGAATGAGACTCTGACTCAAAAAAAAAGAGCAAAAACAAACAAAAAACAAAACAAAGAACAAAATAACCTGATACTTGTAGTATCAGTTTTAAAACAGAGATGCGAAGATATTTAAATTGTATTTCAATGATGTAAAAGGTGTATTTTTTATTTCTAGATTCTTGAAGAATATCTTCTGTAAATTGCCTGGGTTTTTACTATTATTATTATTGCTGGTTTATAGCTGTTTTTCAGTTCATGCAGTAAAATTTTACTGGGTTATTTGATTTTTGAGAATCATTCCTGCAAGTGATTTTATATTACAAAAGTAAAGCTGAAGCCATTCTTAAGATGTGAAACTTACTCCTAGACCCTGATAGAACTAGTCAAATCGAGATATATTAACACTGTATCTTGGCAAATTTGCCTAGATAAGTCTTTATGATTTTCTGTCATGTGGCTCTGAACAGTTATACACTGGAAAAAAAGTAAAATATGTTATCAAACTATTACCCTATGTGATCCTTAAGAGCTAGAACAGTGTATTAATATTTCTATTTTTAACACCTACCAATGTCTAAGACATAGTAGGAGCTCAATAAATGTTTCATAATCAAGGGCTCTGGGTCTCCTTGCCCCTTCCAGAACCCTATAATTATTGCTCATATTCTTTCAGCAGATTCCGATGTCAAAACAGATGACTCTTGTATGCTAGTACACAGTAAGTGCTTGATAAATGTTGAATGGAAGAATTTATTGCTTTAATACATCTCCATCCACAGTCTCTGTTAGCAGTTTGCCTTGTGGTGTGGAGAAGCTTATCAATTATTTATTCCTCAGAAACTTTCCACCAATGATCATCATCATTATAAATTTAGAGGAAGTAATATAGTCAACTATGAATTATACATGTCTGGGTTATCCTTACTGTCTTTGGTTTAAGCCATTATCAGTCCCTGGAAGCCGAGCCCTGGTGAGCAGTCCATGGTCCTTTTATTGGTGGTAAGCTTTCCTTTCCATGCTAGTTTGATGGCTGGGGGAAGTAGTTTGGACCCCCATATCTTTTTATGGCTTTAGCTGTGTCTCTGGCCTTTGGGAACCATGCGGTGAGGTCTGCCACCTGGCTGGTTAGAATTTGCAGACCTACTTTAGTTCCCATGTGCTCAACTTCATGATGTCCTTCTGGCTTGGAATGTTGGCTTTAACCTAGTTGGGTTATAGGAAACTGAATCAAGCCCTCATCTAATTGAATGTATCATACAGAGTTTGCTAGTTTAATAATTTGCAAAAGGACTACTGGAGTTTTTGAACTTGAGTGATGAGTGCAGCATTGGGCTTTATTAACATGGCAAAGCAGAGGTGTAGACAGTGATGTTAACATGTAGTTGGACTAACATGCAGGACCTTGGTTCAGTGTGCTTCCAGTACTGCCAATGAGGGAAGAGTTTTGGCTACTGGACTTCATGCATTTTACTGAAAAAGGGAATTTCAGCCTGCAGCTCTGTGATCTGGTTCTATTGAAACAGGTATATCAGCGGAGGGGTTTTGGTGATTATCATCCAAATTCATTTTGTTTTCATTCTACCCACTAGATGTGGCTTGTTGTATGACTTGACTTCGGGGGAGAAGACAGTAAGTTGAATGGAATTTGAATATTTGTTCAGTTCTGTTGACAGAGGTTTTTCAATGTAAATGAATAAATTAGTTTTCTGCTGTCTGCTCTGTCTCCAGTACATTTTAGCTTGCCTGAGTCCTCTTTGAGGACCTGATCATGTCTGGGAACCAGAGATTGATAACAGCTCAAATCAAAGGGACTGATAACAGCTTAAAGCAAAGACAGGACGGACAGCTAGAGATAGTCTGTAAGCCTTCAACTCAGAAGACCAGATCCTAGAACATGGAGCTAAATTAATTGATAAATCACTCACCAACCCACTAACTCACTAACAGCCAGGAATCATTAGAGGCACTGGGGCTGCAGTAACAGCCCAAGCACACAGGCCTCTGATCTTCACCCTGCTGCACACTCTAGTGGGGTGTACCGGCAGTCAATGCTAAGTAACCAAGGTGATGTTAGCTGATGTCAAGTGCTCTGATGAGAGGATGTGATGGAGAGTGACTGGGTGGCTGTCTTAGAAAGGATGGTGGCCGGGCACGGTGGCTCATGCCTGTAATCCCAGCACTTTTGGGAGGCCAAGGCAGGCAGATCACGAGGTCAGGAGTTCAAGACCAGACTGACCAATATGGTGAAACCCTGTCTCTACTAAAAATACAAAAATTAGCCAGTTGTGGTGGCACGTGCCTGTAGTCCCAGCTACTTGGGAGGCTGAGGCAGGAGAATCGCTTGAACCTGGGAGGCGGAGGTTGCAGTGAGCTGAGATTGTGCCATTGCACTCCAGCCTGGGTGACAGAGTGAGACTCCATCTCAAAAATAAGAAAAAAAAAAAAAGGATGGTAAGGGAATAAGGTGATGTGTGAATTGAGAATGGAATGACATATGGGGCCAGCCAAGCCAAGGTGGTGGTGTTGAGGGAGGAGACACCCAGGCGGACCACTCCAGAGCGAGGGAAGTGCAAGTTCCAAGGCCATAAGCAGGAAGAGGCGTGGCACGTTTAAGAAGCAGAAAGGGGACGGGTGGATGGAGTCCTGTGAGCTGGGGGAAGGGCAGCTCGTGAGACTTGAAGGTTGTGATAAGAAGTTTGGAGTATGGAAATGGGAAGCCATTATTTAGTGTTCAGTCAAGGAATTTAAATAATCCACTCATACTCTTGTTGCTGGGGCTACATTAGTGAATAAAACACAGATAAAAGCCCTTGTCCTTGTGGATATAGAGTGATTTATGTTTGAAAAAGATCATGCTGGCTACTTCGTGGAGAAGGATTTTAGGGGAGCAAGAACTGAAGCAGGGAGACAAGTTAGGCGGTTACTTCAAGGTTCAGGGAGAGGCATGGCATGGTGGAGATGGAGAGAAGAGGATGGACTCTGGAGTGATTTTGGAGATAGAGCTGACAGGACTTCCTGCCTATTGGAGGGAGAGACTTCTGTCAAATGGTGGAAATGCTAAGAAGGCAATTTGATATGTGAGGCTGGAACTGTGGTAAAAAGCCCTGTAGGGGAATACTACCTTGTAATTCCCTGCTCTGCTGTAGTTGGGCCTTTCTCTAGGTGATTTGAAATTATACTTCCTCATTTCCAAATCCTTCCCAATCTAGGAAGAGTTGGAGAAGGAGGAACATGGACAGCTGTTTCTTTCCTGGTTCCTGGTAACGCTGGCCTGTCTGGGGGGCTTAGATGTCCCAGGGGTTGTCTGTCATCACCTTTGCATAAACAGCATTATACAGCACATTCAGGATCCCGCAGAAGTCCCTATTCCAAGCCGTCTTGGGAAGGGAGATTTTTTAAAGATAGGCCATATCTTTGAAAAAATAAATGAGGACTTGGGACATCACTTTTTCAAGGTGGCTAGCTTCTGCTCCGTGCTTGTGTGAAGCATGTTTATTGTGTGTACCTGGACAATGCACTTTCCACCCTTTAGTTTTTCTTGCTGCAACTGAGCTCCCTGAAGGTATGCCTGATGCTCAGCACACAGTAGGTGTGCAAAAACAAGTTTCTTGAATTGAATTGAAAATAATGGAGAAGTAATGCCATATATAACGATATAATCTTTTTTAAAATAAATGCATCATGATGATACATTGTTCCAAAATGACAAATTCAGAAACATTATTGACTTTACAAAGGAATTACTTTTCTAAGTTTTCATTCTAGAATGTATTTAAATAATAAGCCATCTAACACCTTCTGTTTTCATATTACTTTCTAGTAACATGAATACTTTGTTAATGTCAGGTAGAATTCTTTCCTGCATTCTTCAAAGCACTTCTTTCTTAAATTTTTACTCGTTTATTTTTTGAGACAGGGTCTTGCTCTGTTGCTCAGGCTGGAGTGCAGTGGTGGGAACAAGGCTCACTGCAGCCTCTGCCTCCCAGGTTCAGGCAATCCTCTTGCCTCAGCCTCCCAAATAGCTAGGACCAGGGGTGTGCACCACAACTCTTAGCTAATTAAAAAAAAAAATATGTGTAGAGACAGGGTTTCACCATGTTGCCCAGGCTAGTCTCAAACTCCTGGGCTCAGGCAATCCTCCTGCCTAGGTCTCCCAAAGTGCTGGGATTATAGGAGAGAGCCACCGCACCCGACCCCAGAGCACTTCTAATACAATACCTTACTCATCTGCATAAGAATTTGGAGAGTTAAATGGGCTTTTTTTAATTTCTAAGTGTTTTTTTAAAGCACATTTTTTTTTCTGGCTATAAAAGTAATGTATGTCCATTGTGGGAAATACAAAAAAAAAAAAAAAAAAAACCACAATCCCACTCTAGAGATAAGCAAAACTTTCACATTCTAGTATTTTATATGCATCTGAATACACAGCTGGAATCATGCTCCATATTTATTTTCTATACTTTCTTTTTGCTTAATATTAAGTTGTACACACTTTCCCTTGTTGCTAAAAGCCCTTTGTGAACCTCTTAGTGTTTGCATAATAATGTACCTTGTAAAATACTTGACATGCGTATCACACTCTGAAGACATCTTTATGCATCCATTTTTCTTATTATTTCATTTAATATTAATTCCAAGAACTAGAGTTACTGGGTCAAAGGTTATGAACTTTATGAATATATATTTTTTGGCATTGGTCTCCATAAAAGTTGTATTGGGAAGGGCCAGCTGTGCCTTCTTTATTTCTGTTTTTCAGGCAAGTAGAAGATGCTGAAACCTTTTTGATTTTTGATATATTTTTAGTATTATAGATTTAAAATTTTTGCTTCTTTAATAAGTGAAAATGCTATTTTTGAGGTTTTAAAAAATAGACTTTATTTTTTTAGAGCATTTTTTGGTTCACAGCAAAATTGAGCAGAAAGTATACTCTCTGCCCCCACACATGCGCAGCCTCTCCCACTATCAACATCCCACACCAGAGTGGTATAATAGTATGATTCGTACTTCTTGTTTCTTTGCTTTACTAGAAAGGTTGAACCTTTTTAAAAATGTGTGTTTTTTTAAGCCCCTTTTTTGTGAATTGCTTTCCATTTTCATTGCTTAGAGATTGAAAAACAACTCAAATGAAATAAGATTGGTTATAGCCTTTGTCATTTCTATAGTGTCTATTTTGTTTTGTTTTTTGAGATGGCGTTTTGCTCTTGTCGTCCAGGCTGGAGTGCAATGGCGTGATCTCGGCTCACTACAATCTCCACTTCCTGGGTTCAAGCAATTCTCCTGCCTCAGCCTCCTGAGTAGCTCGGATTACAGGTGCCCGCCACCATGCCTGGCTAATTTTTGTATTTTTAGTAGAGACGGAGTTTCACCATGTTGGCCAGACTGGTCTCGAACTCCTGACCTCAGGTGATCCATCTGCCTCGACCTCCCAAAGTGCTAGGATTATGGGCATGAGCCACCATGCCCAGCTCTGTAGTGTCTAATACAGTGTATTAGGCACTGGGCTCGTTCACTAGCTTTGGTTTTCTGGAGATGGAGTCCAAGAATTGCGTGCGTAACAAGCCATCTGGGTGAGACTTATGTACCCCAAAGATGTTTGAGAACCACTGGTCTTATGCCTTACTGTAGGCAAAGGTTTGCACCACTACATACAAAAAGAGTTAAGTGTTACTTTCTATTGACTCTAACTAATAGGTGTTACTTCCTATTAAGAGAGAGTACACGAGAGCTTGCCAGCGCCTTCACATCAGTGGGAGAGTGCCAGAACCACATTAGTCAGATGCGAAGTTGCCTTGCAAGAATGTATTCAGATGACTCACATTTTGTCATTCACAGGTGATTGTAACTAGTTTGTATTCCTCTTCATAGAGCAGGTTCATTGAGAAAAAGCTGGAAGCTACAGAAATAATAGATAGGTCTTGTAATTCTAAATTCTTTCTGGTGAATTTTTTTTTTTTTGACGGAGTCTTGCTCTGTTGCCCATGGGGGCTGGAGTGCAGTGGCACAATCTCGGCTTACTGCAACCTCCGCCTCCTGGGTTCAAGCAATTCTTCTGCCTCAGCCTCCTGAGTAGCTGGGACTACAGGTGCGTGCCATCACGCCTGGCTAATTTTTGTATTCTTAGTAGAGACGGGGTTTCACCATGTTGGCCAGGCTGGTCTTGAACTCCTGATCTTGTGATCCACCTGCCTCGGCCTCCCAAAGTGCTGGGATTACAGGTGTGAGCTACTGTGGCCACCCAGTGAAATTTTCCTTTTTACTGTCAATGCCTCAAGCGGGTTTCCACTAAGGGAAACACAGAATATTTACATTCCTAATTTCTTTTTTTTTTACTAAGAAGTTTGAAAATCCTGAAAAAAATACACAAATATTTTCTTTATGTATGTTATACTTCAAAAAAAGAAAAGAAAATAGAGTTAAGAAGAGGGAGCGCAAAAACAAATTATGTAAGCATAATTACGTCTCTACTTGGGCTTTTCTGTTCATTTCCAAATGGGCCTACAAATTGTCAGAACATCAGAAACCATCACAATTTCTAGAAATAAGTAGTAACAAGCAGATACCCAGGAATGTAATCTCAAGAAACCCTTGGATTGGTGCAGAAGGCAAGGGAAGATGGTGGTTTAGTGTGCCTGTCTCCACTCTGTTCCCAATCCAGGTGCCACCTTGCTGAACAGTTGGGATAGGCAGGCAGGAAAGCCTGGGGAGCCAGCAGGATCTCATGGTTAGGAGTCTCAGGAGGAGGGTCCAGGCTCACTGCTTCGCACCCTGTGACTAAGCCAGTCTCCTGCCCCAGGGAGGGGTGGAGAAGTTGTAGGGGTGAGCTCGTTCCCCACTGCCTCTGGGCTGGGAGAGCTGAGGGAATAGGATGTAAAGAGGCATCCTCCTGGTACCTCACCTGGAGACAGGCCCTATGTTTCCCACTGGCTGCACCACCAGTCCACAAGCCCCTTCCACTGCTCTCAAGACTACCTACTTAAGGCACTCCAGTGAGCAGAGAGAGCAAAGTCACATCACATCTAATGGGGCCCTGCAGCCACAAGGAGGAAGAGTAAGTACTGCCCTTAAAACAGGTGCAGATGAAATAGAAAACAGGTAGGCCTTGAATAAAAAATAATTCCTACATTTAAGGAGATCCAAGTGTCACATAAAATTTCTTCTTGAACTTAAATTTCTAAAAGTCAGTAGATGGACAGGAGGGCAGAGGAAGATGGCAGAATAGAAGCCTCCACCAATTGTCCTCCCCACATGAACACCAAATTTAACAACTATCTACAAAATAAAGCACCTTCAGGAGAACCAAAAAGCAGGTAAGCGATCACAGTACCTGATTTTAACATCATGTCACTGAAAGAGGCACTGAAGAGGGTAGGAAGGACAGTCTTGAATCACCGACACCACCCCTCCCCCATCCCCTGTCAGCGGACCACATGGCCCGGAGAGAGAATCTGTGCTTTGGGGAGGGAGAGTGCAGTGTTTATGGGACATTGTTTTGGAATGCAAGGCGGCCAACCAGCAGTGATAAGCAAGTAGTGGGCCATGGGCCTTGGGTAAGACTCAGACATTCTGGCTTGAAGGGTGCCTCTACACATTCACAGCTGTGGTGGCTGTGAGGAGAGACTCCTTCTGCTTGAGAAAAGCAGACGGAAAAGTAAAGGGGACTTTGTGTTTAGCTTAGGTACCAGCTTGGCCACAGCGGAGAAGAGCACCAAGCGGGCTTTTGGGGTCCCTGACTCCAGGCCTTGGCTCTTGGACTCTTGGGATCTCTAGATGTACCCTCGGCTAAAGGCGGGGCCCACTGCTCTGAAAGGTGAGTCCCAGGCCTGACAGGATTCACCACAAACTGAGTGAAGAGCCCTTGGGCCTTAAGTGAACAATGGCAGTAGCCTGGCTTTATTCCCTTTGGGCATGTGGTGGACGCAGGGAGACTCCTCACCCTGGGGAAAGGGGAGGGAAGAGTGGGAAGGACTTTGGTGGTTTCCGCAGTAGCTCAGCCCCAGTAGAATAGCGTACCAGGTAGATTTCTAAGGTTTCTGATTCTAGGCCCAGGCACCTGGGCAGCATCTCTGGACCTGCCTGGAGCCTGGGGGAACTCATTGCCCTTAGGGGAAGGACACAAGCCTCGCTGGCTTCACCACTTGCTGTTTGTAGAGCCCTAGGGCCTTGAGTGAACATACGGGTAGCCATGTAGTGATTACAGCAGGACTTGAGCAAGATTCGGTGCTGTGCTGGCTTCAGGTCAGACCCATCACAGTCCCAATGGTGGTGGGTACAGAGGTGCTTGTGCCCCCCTTCCCAGCTCCAGGTAGCTCAGCACAAAGAAAGACTTTGCTTGTTTAGGAGAAAGTAAGGGAGGAGAATGACAGTCTCTGCCTGGTAATCCAGAGAAATCTTCTGCATCTTATCCAAGACCACCAAGGTAGTACTTCCACAAGTATGCAAGAACTACAGTGTTATTGGGCTTGGGGTACCCCCTAATGCAGATATGGTTGCAGTGACCGAAAACTTAGATTACTTAACACCCAAGTCCCTTTAAGTATCTGGAAAGCCCTCCGAAGAAGGATGGGTACAAACATTGAGTAACATCCATAAGCATCAAGACCATCTAGGAAAACGTGACCTCACCAAATTAACTAAATAAGACACCAGAAGTCAATCCCAGAGAGACAAAGATATGTGACCTTTTAGACAGAGATTTCAAAATAGCTGTTTTGAGGAAACTCAAAGAAATTCAAGATAACACAGAGAAGGAATTCAGAATCCTATCAGATAAATTTAACAAAGAAATTGAAATAATTGGCCGGGTGCAGTGGCTCATGCCTGTAATCCCAGCACTTTGGGAGGCCAAGGCGGGTGGATCACCTTAGGTCAGAAGTCCGAGACCAGTCTGGCCAACATGATGAAACCCCATCTCTAATAAAAATGCAAAAATTAGCCAGGTGTGGTGGTGGGTGCCTGTAATCCCAGCTACTCAGGAGGCTGAGGCAGGAGAATCCCTTGAACCCAGGAGGCAGAGGTTGCAGTAAATCAAGATCATGCCACTGTACTCCATCCTGGGCAACAAGAGCTAAACTCTGAAGAAAGAAAGAAAGGAAGGAAAGAAAGGAAGGGAAATAATTAAAAAGAAGCAGAAATTCTGGAGTGGAAAAATGCTAGTGACATACTGAAGAATGCATCAGTTTGTTAGCAGAATTGATCAAACAGAAGAAAGAATTAGTGAGCTTGAAGACAGGCTATTTGAAAATACACAGAGGAGACAAAAGAAACCAAGAATGAAAAAAGAATGATGCACACCTACAAGATCTAGAAAGTAGCTTCAAAAGGACAAATGTAAAAGTTATTGGTTTTTAAGAGGAGGTAGAGAGAGAAATAGTGGTAGAAAGTTTATCAAAAGGGATAACAGAGGACTTCCCAAACAAAAGATATCAAAATTCAAGTACAAGAAATCAAAATTCAAGCACAAGAAGGTTATAGAACACCAAGGAGATTTAACTCAAAGAAGACCAGCTCAAGGCATTTAATAAGCAAACTCCCAGAGGTCAAGGATAAAGAAGGGATCCTAAAGGCAGCAAGACAAAAGAAACAAATAACATACAATGGAGCTCCAGTAAGTTTGGCAACAGACTTGTGGCATGACGTATTTAAAGTGCTGAAGGAAAAAAAAACTTGGCATAAAACCTACCATAGTGTATCTGTTGAAAATATCCTTCAAACATGAAGGAGAAATAAAGACTTTCCCAGACAAACAAAAGCTGAGGGATTTATCAACACCAGGCCTGTCCTACAAGAAATGCTAAAAGGAGTTCTTCAACATTCAAGAAAAGAATGTTAATGAGCAATAAGAAATCATCTGAAGGTACAAAACTCACTGGTAATAGTAAGTACACAGAAAAACGCAGAATATTATAATACTGTAATTATGGTATGTAAACTATTCTTTAAATAGAAAGATTAAAAGATGAACCAATCAAAAATAATAACTTTTCCAGACATAGACAGTACAATAAGATATGAATAGTAGCAACAAAAAGTTAAAAAGTGTGGAGATGATGTTAAAGTATAGATTTAGCGGCACTCCTGAATATATATACATAATATATATGAAAATAAAGTGTAGAGTTTTTATTAGTTTTTTGCTTGTTTGTTAGTTTGTTTATAAGTGCCAAATCAAAAAAGAAGAAAACCTTCAAATAAACAATCTAAGGATATGTCTTAAAGAATCAGAAAAGCAAGAGCACACCAAACCCAAAGTTAGTAGAAGAAAGGAAATAATGAAGATCAGAGCAGTCATAAGTGAAATGAGAACAATACAAAAAAACAATGAAACAAAAAGTTGGGTTTTTGAAAAGGTAAACAAATTGACAAACTTTAGCTAGACTAAGAAAAAAACAGAAAAGACACAACTAAATAAAATCAGAGATGAAAAAGGAGACATTACAACCCATATCACAGAAATTCAAAGGATCATTAGAGGCAACTATGAGCAACTATATGCCAAAAAATTAGAAAACCTAGAAGAAATGGATAAATTCTTAGACACATACAACCTACCACAATTGAATACTGAAGAAATCCAAAACCTGAACAGACCAGTGACAAGTAACGAGATTGAAGCCAAAATAAAAAACCTCCTAGCAAAGAAAAGCCCTAGACCCAATGGCTTCTCTGCTAAATTTTACCACATTTAAAGAGAATTAATAGCAATCATTCTCTAACTATTCTGAAAAGTAGAAGAGGAGGAAATACTTCCAAACTCATTCTATGAGGCCAGTATTACCTTGGTACCAAAATTAAACAAAGATACAAAAACAAAAAAACAAAAAACCTACAGGCCAATATCCTTGTTGAACACTGATGCAAAAATCCTCAACAAAATACTAGGAAACTGAATTCAGCAACATGTTAAAAAGACCATTCATCATTACCAAATGGGATTCATTCCAGGGATGCAAAGATGGTTCAACATATGCAAATCAATCAGTGTGATACATCATATCAACAGAATGAAAGACAAAAAGCATATGATCATTTCAACTGATGCTGAAAAAGCATTGGATAAAATTCAACATCCCTTCATGAGAAAAACACTCAAAAAACTAGGTATACAAGGAACACATCTCAACATAATAAAAGCCGTATATGACAGAACCACAGTTAATAATATACTAAATGGAGAAGAAAGGAAAGCCTTTGTCTAAGATCTGGAACACGAAAAGGATGCCCACTTTTACTACTGTTATTCCACATAGTACTAGATGTCCTAGCTAGAGCAGTCAGACAAAAGAAAGAAATAAAGGGCATCCAAATTGGAAAGGAAGAAGTCAAATTATTCTTGTTTGCAGATGATATGATTTTATATTTGGAAAAGCCTAAAGACTCCTCCAAAAAAACTATTAGTACTGATAAACAAATTCAGTAAAATTTCAGGATACAAAATCAACATACAGAAATTAGTGGCATTTCTATATGCCAATGGGGAACAATCTGAAGAAGAAATCAAGAAAGTAATCTCATTTACAATTGCTATAAATAAAATTAAATACTGGCCAGGTGCTGTGGCTCACACCTATAATCCCAGCACTTTGGGAGGCCAAGGTGGGCAGATTACTTGAGCTCAGGAATTTGAGACCAGCCTGGGTAACATGGCGAAACCCTGTCTCTACCAAAAATACAAAAAAATAGCTGAGTGTGGTGGTGTGTGCCTGTGGTCCCAGCTACTTGGGAGGCTGAGCTGGGAAGATTGCTTGTGCCTTGGGGGTGGAGGTTGCAATGAGCCAAGATTGTGCCACTGCTTTCCAGCCTGGGTACAGTGCAAGACCCTGTCTCAATAATTAAATAAATATAGGCTGGGCGCGGTGGCTCACACCTGTAATCCCAGCACTTTGGGAGGCCAAGGCAGGTGGATCACGAGGTCAGGAGATCAAGACCATCCTGGCTAACATGGAGAAATCCCATCTCTACTAAAAATACAAAAAATTAGCCGGGCATAGTGGCGGGCGCCTGTAGTCCCAGCTACTCGAGAGGCTGAGGCAGGAAAATGGCGTGAACCTGGGAGGCGGAGGTTGCAGTGAGCCGAGATTGTGCCACTGCACTCTAGCCTGGGCAACAGAGCGAGACTCCATCTCAAATACATGCATACATACATACATACATACGTATGTACATACATGCCTGTGAATTAACCAAAGAAGTGAAAGATCTCTACAATGAAAACTATAAAACATTGATGTGAGAAATTGGAGAAGACTCATAAAAATGGAAAGATATTCCATGTTCATGGGTTGGAATACATAATATTGTTAAAATGTCTGTACTACCTGAAGCAATCTACAAATTCAATGCAATCCGTATCAAAATACCAATGACATTCTCCACAGAAATAGAAAAAAAAAATCCTAAAGTTTATATGGAACCACAAAATACCAAAATAGCCAAAACTATCCTGAGCAAAAGAACAAAACTGGAGGTCACATTACCTGACTTGCAATTATACTACAGAGCTACAGTAACCAAAACAGCATGGCACTGGCATAAAAATAGTTACATAGACCAATGGAACAGAATAGAGAACCCAGAAACAAATCCATACATCTACAGTAAAATCCTTTTTGAAAAAGGAGCCATGATCATGCAATGGGGAAAGGACAGTCTGTTCAATAAGTGGTGCTGGGAAAACTGAATATCCATATGCAGAAGCATGAAATTAGACCCCTATTTCATACCATATACAGAAAATCAAATCAAAATGGATTAAAGATTAGAGAGGAGCAGAAAAGATAACTATTGGGTACTGGGCTTAATGTACAGAATCTGTTCAACAACACATTAAACCCAGTACACAATAGTTGTGTTTAAGTATCTTACAGAAATAATCTGTACAACAAACATCCATGGCACGAGTTTACCTATCTAAAAAACCTTCACGTGTACCCCGAACCAAAAATAAAAGTTGAAAAAAAAAAAAAGACTTAAATCTAAGACCTCAAACTATGAAACAACTGAAAGAAAACATTGGATAGACTCTCTAGGACATTGGAGTGGGCAAAGATTTCTTGAGAAATACCCCTCAAGCATGGGCAACCAAAGCAAAAATGGACAAATGGGATCAAATTAGGTTAAAAAGCTGCTGCACATCAAAAGAAAGAACAAAGTGAAGGCAGAATGTAGTTGTAAACTATCCATCTGACAAGGGATTAATCACCAGAATATATAAGAGCTCAAACAACCCTGTAAGAAAAAAATCTAATAATCTGTTTACAAAAATGGGCAAAAGATCTGAATAGACATTTCTCAAATGAAGACATACAAATGGCAAACACAGGTATACGAAAAGGTGCTCAACATCATAGATCATCAGAGAAATGCAAATCAAAACTACATGAGATATTGGCTGAGCACAGCGGCTCACACCTGTAATCCCAGCACTTTGGGAGGCCGAGGTGGGTGGATTACTTGAAGCCAGGGGTTTCAGACCAGCCTGGCCAACATGGCGAAACTCCATCTCTACTAAAAATACAAAAAAAATTTACCCTGGCCTGGTGATGCATGCCTGTAATCCCAGCTACTTGGGAGGCTGAGGCATGAGAATCACTTGAACCCAGGAGGTGGAGGTTGCAGTGAGCTGATATCATGCCACTACACTCCAGCCTGGGTGACAGTGAGATAGTCTCAAAAAGCAAACAAACAAACAAAACTACAATGAGATATCATCTCACCCCAGTTAAAATGGCTTTTATCCAAAAGACGGGCAATATCAAATGCTGGCAAGGATATGGAGAAAAGGGAACACCCATACAGTGTTGGCAGGAATGTAAATTAGTACAACCACTGTGGAGAACACTTTGGAGGTACCTCACAAAACTAAAATAGAGCTACCATATGATTCAGCAATCCCACTGTTAGGTATATACCTATAAGAAAGGAAATCAGTATATGGAAGAGATATCTGCACTCCTGTTTATTGCAGCACTATCCACAATAGCCAAGATTTGGAAGCAACCCAAGTGTCCATCAACAGGCAAATGGATAAAGAAGTGTAGTACAGATACACAATGGAGTGTATTCAGCCGTAAGAAAGAATGAGGTTCTGTCATTTGCAAAAACATGGATAGAACCAGAGGTCATTATGTGAAGTGAAATGAAATAAGCCAGGCTCAGAAAGATAAGCTTCGCATGCTCTCACTCACTTGTGGGAGCTAAAAATTAAAACAATTGAACTCACGGAGATAGAGAGTAGAATGATGGTTACCAGAGGCTGAGAAGGATAGTGGGGGGTGGGGTGGAAATGTGGATGATTAGTGGGTATTAAAAAATAGTTAGAATTAGTAAGATCTAGTATTTGATAGCACAACAGGGTGACTATAGTCAATAATAATTTCATTGTACATGTAAACGTAACTAAAAGAGTATAATTGGGTTGTTTGTAATAGAAATAGTAAATATTTGAGGTGAGGGATACCTCATTCACTCTGATGTGATTATTACACATTGTATGCGTGTATCAAAATAGCCCATGGTTCAAACCTGTAATCCCAGTACTTTGGGAGGCAAAGGTGGGCGGATCACCTGAGGTCAGAAGTTCAAGACCAGCCTGGCCAACATGGCGAAACCCCATCTCTACTAAAACAAACTCCATTTCTACTAAAAGTACAAAACTTAGCCATGTGTGATGGCACATGCCTGTAATCCCAGCTACTCGGGAAGCTGAGGCAGGAGAATTGCTTGAACCTGGGAGGCAGAAGTTGCAGTGAGCTGAGATTGTGCCGTTGCACTCCAGTCTGGGCAACAATGCAAGACTCCATCTTAAAAAAAAAAAAAAAGAAAAAGGAAAAAAGAAAATGGCTTCATTACTAAGAAAGAAATACTAAAACTAAAGGAACTTAGTTTTTAATGGTAAATAAAGGGACTTGCTCTGGGAGGAGCCTCTAAAGTCTCTCTGTCTAGGCCCCCTAGTTCTCTGTTTAAGTGTGTATCAGGTGACTGTTGATAAAGTCTCTTATGAAAGACTGAGTTAAACATTCTTATTTTTGCCAAAAGTATAAAATGCTTTTGTGGAAGCATGTGAATTCTTAGATGACTCCTTTAGTATTTTTTATGTTGCCCAGGTACTCCAGGAGCAGATTCGTGCCCGGGACAACATTAGCTATGGAACTAATTCTGCCTTAAAGACCCTGGAGATGCGCCAGCTCTCCGGTTTGGGAGATCTTCGAGGAAGAGTGGCAAGGTAGGTGTTCAAATGTTGGGGTCTCTACTTACCAAAAACCATTTTCTACAAACTCCATTATAGTGGGGAATATATTAATGAAGCCCCAAAGCAAATGCCTTGCATTCCTTTAATACATTCCCTCCCTGCTTTGGCCATAAAATCCAGTGGTGGGAGTTAAACCTGGTTGTGAGGGCGCCATGGGTTTCTTTTGTTGCGCAATTGGTGTTGTCTTCATGGGAAGAAATGATGGGAGAACTCACTCAGCTGACCTTGTAATTTGATAGGGTAGTACTATGTTTATTGAATCCGATAATACAAAGTTGGCATAGTTTGTATGTCGTTTTGGAAACTTAATTTTTCCTGTTATTCATTTTTATTTTATTTTCTGAAAGTATTGTCTGGGAAAGATTGGAAACTTAGAAAAAAGATCTTTCTCCTCAGTATGAAAAGTGCTATTTTCTCAAAGTGTGCTGCATGGACCAGCAGCCTCAACATCACCTGGGAACTTGTTAGAAATGTACTGTCTCCAGCCCACCCGGCAACTACTGAGTTAGAATCTGCATTTTAACAAGATCCCTGAATTCCTATGCATGGGAAAGTCTGGGAAGCACTGTACCAGGACTGTGTCTAGGGCTATTTTTAGCTGGCTGGGACAAATTTGTCCGAAGTATTTCTGGGCCTCTTCTGCCCTCTGCTGGACCTAAGAGCCAAGCGCATTAATACAGATCAGCACCGGAGCTGAGGAGCAAATGGCACTTCCCGTCAGTCTGAGGTGGCAATGAGGGTGGTCTGCAAGGAGTCGGGTGGAAGAAAGAACAAGGACCTCCAGCATGCAAGGCCTCTGGAGCAGGGAAGAGCAGTGTTAGGGTGTGTTTGTGCAGAGAACATGTCGAGGGCCTTGAATGCTGGGCATGTGTGTTTGAGTCTGCTGGGTAAAGATCTAATAGCAGAGGGCTGCGTGGATTGGATGGGGGACAGGTTGATCACTCTCCTTCTGTGGTTTTCTGTCCTCATCAGGATGAACTCCAGTCTCCTTAGTGTGATCCTTGGTGATGACACCCTGTTGACTCCCTCTCCTGTCACTACCTTTCAGCAGTGATCAACTGTGTTTGTCCCTGAATAAACCATGCTCTTCTATTGCTACACCTTTGTACATGCTGTTCTCGTACCTAGCATGCCTTTCCTCCTCCTTTTCTTTTATTTTTATTTTTGAGACAAGTCTCACTCTGTCGCCCAGGGTGGAGTGCAGTGGTACAATCTCAGCTCACTGCAACCTCCGCCTCCTGAATTCAAGCGATTCTCCTGCCTCAGCCTCCCAAGTAGCTGGGACTACAGGCACTCGCCACCATGCCCAGCTAAGTTTTGTATTTTTAGTAGAGATGAGGTTTTACCATGTTGCCCAGGCTGGCTTCTAACTCCTGACCTCAGGTGATCCGCCCACCTCGGCCTCCCAGAGTGCTGGGATTACAGGTGTGAGCCACCATGCCCAGCCTCCTCCTCCTTTTCTAACTTCTTTTCAGTCTTTCAAGTTCGGCTGAAGTGTCACCCCCTCTGGGAGTCTTCCCTGACACCTCCACTCCATAGAGCTCTCCTAGCACTCACTGCCCTATTGAGTCTCTCTGTTGTCTTCCTCACTCTGCTGCCTTTACTGTGTTGGAGGGGGTTTCCAGATGTGTTACCTCTCTATAGCTAAGTGCCTGGAATAGTCTCCGGAAAACAGTAGATACTCAACATTCATCATCAATTTGGATGAAGAAATGACCTGGAAACTCACTATAATAGGACTGGAAAACCTTGACTCCTTATTTGTGCAGTTCTGCTTAAAAGAAATCCCAGCTCTGTGATACCTCTCAGAACAGCAGGGAGTTAGAAGAACTTGTGAGCTACAGGACAGAGTAGGGACTTTAGGAGGACTTTGAGGATCTTCGTAGCCGCTTCAGTTGCGGATGAAGATCAAGTGAGGGAATACATGTGAGAGGCTTGGTGCCCTGCACGTGATGAAAAGGGCCTGCAACCAGTGGTAGCTTTGTCATCTCAGGGGCAAGAGCAGTGACATTGTCCTTATGATGCTGGTTCTAATACAAAGTAGAAAAATTATTTTAAAATACTTTCAGGAATCTTATATTCTTCAGTTTCTTATCAACTTCTCTACCCAGCTTGTTCCTTCCCTGTAACAAAAACTTTCACTCTAAAGGCATCAAAAATGTTTGTTATGAGTACTAAATATTTTTGCTTTGTTTTTTGGCTATATTAGAATGCTGATGAGACTTGATTGTTGAAATGAATTCATGTGAAATAAAAATTATTTGGAAAAGTTTCTTGGCTTTCTTGTATTGATTATGTAATTGTATTGGAGGGGTATGAACATTTTAAGTGGTATTCTTAAGATACTAGGTTGCTATATTATTTCATATTTGATTTTATAGTTTTTATGGGTCCATTGGTGATGTAATTAGTAGCAAACGGGCCTTGATTTTTTTCCCCTGTAAATCCAGCTCAGAAGGGCAAAGGCAAGTTCTCCATAAAGGTGAGATACACATTTAGCTCACGTGGCATACCATGTTCTAAATAGGACTTAATCAGACCTGAAGGCCTGATACATGGCCCCCTTTCTCTCTCTCTCCTCTCTCTCTCTGAACACCTTTAGCGAGATCTAATTCACATACTATATAAGTCACCTACTTAAAGCACATAATTCAGTGGCTTTAGTATATTCACACAGTCATGTAGTCATCACCACAATTGATTTCAGAACGTTTTTATCATCCAAAAAGAAACCCCATACCCATTAGCTGTCACTCCCCATTTTTCCCCAGCCTCCCCAGTTCCCCAGTCCATGGCAGGCCTACGTTCTCTGTCTAATGGATTTCCCTCTTCTGAGCATTTCCAGTGAATGTGTTCCCTTGATTCTGGCTTCTGACACTTAGCATCATGTTTTCAGGGTTCATCCATGTTGTAGCATGTATCAGCACTTCATTCCTTGTTATGGCTGCATAGTACCTCATTGTGTATTGCATTTTAAAAACCTATTCATCAGTTGGACGTTGGGGTTGTTTCCACTTTTGACTCTTTAAAATAATGCTGCTGTGAACATTTGTCAATTTGTTTTTGTGTGCTCATAGGTTTTCATTTCTCTTGGATATGTACCTAGAATGAAAATGCTGAGTAACATGATAATTCTATATTCAACTTTTGAGGAACAGCGCAGCTAGACTGTTTGCCGAAGTGGCTGCCACTTTACATTGTCCCCAGCAGTGTCTGAGGGCTCCGATTTCTTCACATCCTCACTCACAGTTGTTTTCTATCTTTTTGATTATAGCCATCCCAGTGGGTTTGAAGAGGTAGCTCACTGTGGTTTTGATTGCATCCCCCTGAGGACTAATGGTGTTGAACATCATTTAATGTGCTTATTGGTCATTGGCATATCTTCTTTAGGGAAATATTTATTCAGATTCCTTGCCCATTTTTAAATTGGGTAATTGTCTTTTTATTATTGAGCTGTAGGAGTTTTAAAAATTATATATTCTAGATATAATTCCCTTATCAGATATCTGATTTGAAAAATTACTGTCCCATTCTAAGGGATGTCTTTTCATTTTCTCGTGTCTTTTGAAACTTAAAAATTTTTAATCTTGATTATATCTAACATCTATCTTTTCTTCAGTTGCTAGTGTTTGGGGTGTCATATTTAAGAAACTCTTGCCTAATCCAGGTCACAAAGATTTATGCCTGTATTTTCGTTTTAAGTTTTAAAGTTTCAGCTCTTACATTTAGGCCTTTGTTCCATTTTTAGTTAATTTTTTTGTATATAGTATAAGGCAGGGTTCCACATTTATTCTTTTCCTTGTAGATATCTATTTATTCCAGCAAAATTTGTTGAAAAGTCTATTCTTTCCCCCATCAAATGGTCTTGGCACCCTAGTTGAAAATCATTTGGCGGCCAGGAGTGGTGGCTCACGCCTGTAATCCCAGCGCATTGGAAGGCCAAGGCAGGCAGATCAGGAGGTCAGGAGTTCAAGACCAGCCTGACCAATATGGTGAAACCCCGTCTCTACTAAAAATACAAAAATTAGCCAGGTGTGGCGGCCTGCGCCTGTAGTCTCAGCTACTCAGGAGGCTGAAGCAGGAGAACCACTTGAACCTGGGAGGCAGAGGTTGCAGTGAGCCAAGATCTCGCCACTGCACTCCAGCCTGGGCAACAGAGCAAGACTCTATCTCAAAAAACAGAAAGACAATCACTTGGCAAATAGGTGTATAGATTTATTTGTGGACTCTCAATTTGATTCCATTGATTCTCAATTCTTTTCTTATGCTGGTACCACAGTGTCTTGATTACTATAGCTTTGTGGTAAATTTTGAAATTGAGAAGTGTGAGTCCTCCAACTTCATCCTTTTTTTTCAAGACTGTGTTAGCTGTTTTAGGTCCATTGTATTTCCTTATGAAATTTAGGATCAGGCCAGGTGCAGTGGCTCATGCTTGTAATCCCAGCACTTTGGGAGGCCAAGGCGGGTGGATCACCTGAGGTCAGGAATTTGAGACCAGCCCGGCCAACATGGTGAAATCCCATCTCTACTAAAACGACAAAAATTAGCTGGGTGTGGCAGCACACGCCTGTAATCTCAGCTCCTGGGGAGGCTGAGGCAGGAGAATTGCTTGAACCTAGAGGTTGCAGTGAGCTGGGATTGTGCCACTGCACTCCAGCCTGGGTGGCAGAGCAAAACTTTGTCTCAAATTTAAAAAAAAAAGAAGAAGAAGAAATTTAGGATCAGGCTAGGCGTGGCGGCTCACGCCTGTAATCCCAGCACTTTGGGAGGCTGAGGTGGGCGGATCATGACATCAGGAGTTTGAGACCAGCCTGGCCAACATGGTGAAATCTCGTCTCTACTAAAATACAAAAATTAGCCAGGTGTGGTAGCGGCCACCTGTAATCCCAGCTACTCAGGTGGCTGAGGCAGGATAATCGCTTGAACCTGAGAGGCAGATGCTGCAGTGAGCCGAGGTTGTGCCACTGTGCTCCAGCCTGGGTAACAGAGTAAGACTCTGTGTCAAAAAAAAAAAAAAAAAAAAAATTAAGATCAGTTTGTCAATTTCTGCAAAGAAACCAGTTGGAATATTGATAGGGACTGTGTTGAATCTGTAGATCTCTTTGGGGAATATTGCCATTTTAAAAATATTAAGTCTTTCAGTGGGTTCAGTGTCTCATGTCCGTAATCCCAGGGATTTGGGAGGCCAAGGTAGAAGGATTGCTTGAGGCCAGGAGTTTGAGGCCAGGAGTTTGAGACCATGTTTGGCAACATAGCAAGACTCCATATCTATGAAAAAATGAATATAAGTTAGCTGGGCATGTTGGCACATGCCTGTAGTTGCAAGGAGCTATGATCATATCAGTGCACTTCAACCAGGGTGACAGAGCAAGACCCTGTTTCAAAAAAAATAAATAAGCCTTTATTTAAACAAAATTTTTTTAGAAACATTGTCTTCCTCTGTTGCCCACACTAGAGTGCAGTGGCATGATCACAACTCTGTGCAGTTTGAACTCCTGGGCTCAAGCAATCCTCCCACCTCAGCTTCCCGAGCAGCTGGGACTACAGGCATGTGACACCACATCTGACTAATTTTTTTCATTTTTTGTAGAGACAGGGTCTCTCCCAGGCTGGTCTTGAACTCCTGGTTTCAAGTGATCCTCCCACTTTGGCCTCCCAAAGTGGTGGGATTACAGGTGTTAGTCACCATGCCTGGCCCCAAAATTCAGTATTTGGATCCACGAATGTGGGTGTCTTTCCATTTATTTTGGTCATCTTTAATATGTTTCAACACTATTTTGGAGTTTTAAAAGTATAAATTTCACACTTCTTTACATTTATTCCTAAGTATTTTATTCTTTTTGATGCTACTGTAAATAGCAAATCATTTTGGTTTTTTATTGCCACTTAGATAAGTACAGTAGATTTTGTATATTGGTCTTGTATCCTGCAACCCTGCTGAACTCATTAATTACTTCTAATAATTTCTAGTGAATTTTTAAAAAGGATTTTCTACATACAGATCATGCCATCTGCAAATAGAGATAGTTTTACTTTTTACTTTCCAATCTGGATTTTATTTCATTTTCTTGCCTAATTGCCCTGACTAGAACCTCCAGTACGATGTTGAATAAATGTAGTGAGAGCAGATACTCTTGTCTTGTTTTTTTATTTTAGGAGAAAGCATCCATACTCTCATTATTAAGTAGGATGTTAGGTGTAGATTTTTGTTTTTTCCTTTGGAGACGGAGTCTTGCTCTGTCGCCCAAGCTGGAGCGAAGAGGTGCGATTTTGGCTCACTGCACCCTCTGCCCCCCTAGGTTCAAGTGATTCTCCTGCCTCAGCCTCCCGAGTAGCCGGGATTACAGGCGCCTGCCACCCCGCCCAGCTAATTTTTGTATTTCTGTTAGAGATGGGGATTCGCCATATTCGCCAGGCTGGTCTCGAACTCCTGATCTCAAGTGATCCACCTGTCTTGGCCTCCCAAAGTGTTAGGATTACAGGTGTGAGCCACCACGCCCAGCCCAAATGTGAATTTTTTTGTATATGCTCTTTATTAGGTTGAGAAAGATTTTCTTTTCCTAGTTTCCTAGTTTGTTGGCTGTTTTTATCATGAAGGGTATTGGATTTTGTCAAATGCTTTTTTTCCACCTATTGAGATGATCGTGTGGGGTTTGTCCTTTTTTCAATTGATAAGGTTTATTACACTAATTGCTTTTCTGATGTTAAAGCAAATTTTCATTCTTGAAATAAATCTCACTTGTTCATGATATATAATCCTTTTTTTATATTGAAGGATCAGTTTGCTAGTATTTTGTTGAAATGACACTATCTGTTGTCATTTCCTTACCCCAATACAGCTTTGCTCATCCACCTCCTTTGTGCTATTATCAAATACATTAAATTTGTAATGTAGTGTACATTGTTCTATGTATGTAACAATACAATTGTATGCATATTATTTTAAACAATTGCTTTTTAAAAATTTTTTATTTTTATTTATTTATTTTGAGACAGAGTCTCGCTCTGTCGCCCAGGCTGGAGTGCAGTGGCGCAATCTCGGCTCACTGCAAGCTCCGCCTCCCAGGTTCACGCCATTCTCCTGCCTCAGCCTCTCCGAGTAGCTGGGACTACAGGCACCCGCCACCACGCCCGGCTAATTTTTTGTATTTTTAGTAGAGACGGGGTTTCTTCGTGGTCTCAATCTCCTGACGTCGTGATCCGCCCGCCTCGGCCTCCCAAAGTGCTGGGATTACAAGCGTGAGCCACCGCGCCCGGCCTAAACAATTGCTTTTTTAATCAATCATGACAGGAGAGAAAATATTCATTTATATTGCTCTTTATAATTACATAATTACCTTTACCCATGCTCTGTGTTTTTTCATGAGGATTCAAATTACTATCTGGGGCACTTGCTTTTAGCCTGACAAACTTTGTTTGGTATTTCTTCTAGGGTGGGTCTTCTAACAATGAATTCTCTCATTTTTCGTTTTTCTGGAATGTCTTTATTTTGCCTTATTTTTTTGAAAAGTAGTTTCACTGGATGTAAGATTCTTGGTTGACAGCTTATTTTCTTTTAGCACCATGAATATGTCATCCACTGCCTTGTGGTCCCAATTATTTCTGACGAAAAATTAGCTATTAATATTATTCTATTTCTCTTGTATGTGAGGAATTTTTTTTCTTGCTGCTTTCAAATATTTCTCTGTCTATGTCTTTTTCATTTTTTTTTTTTTTTTGAGACAGATACTCACCCTGTTGCCCAGGCTGGAGTGCAATGGTGTGATCTCAGCTCACTGCAACCTCTGCCTCCCAGGTTCAAGCAAGTCTCATGCCTCAGCCCCCTGTGTAGCTGGGGTTACAGGCGTGCACCACCACACCTGGCTAATTTATGTATTTTTGGTCGAGACAGGGTTTCACCATGTTGGCCAGGCTGGTCTCAAACTCCTGGCCTCAAGTGATCTGCCCGCCTCAGCCTCCCAAAGTGCTGGGATTACAGGCGTGAGCCACCGTGCCCAGCCATGATGTGTCTGGTATAGATCTCTTGGTATTTGCCCTACTTGGAGTTTGTTGAACTACTTGTTTTTATCAATTAATGTTTTTCATAATATTTTGGAAGTTTTCAGCCGTTATTTTTTGAAATTTTTTATGTTCTTTTCTCTTCTGTTTCTCTCTTTCCTTTGAGTTGGAGTCTTACTCTTCACCCAGGCTAGAGTGAAGTGGTAAGATCATGGCTCATTGTAACCTCAAACTACTGGGCTCAAGCAATCCCCCCACTTCAGTCTCCTGAGTAGCTGGGACTGTAGGCATGCATCACCATGCCCAGCTAAGTATTTTTATTTTTATTTTTATTTTTAGAGACAGGGTCTCACTATGTTGCCCAGGCTGGTCTCAAAGTCCTGGCCTCAAGCAATTCTGCTGCCTCAGCCTCCTGAGTTGCTGGGATTACAGGTGTAAGCCACCATGCCTGGCATCTTCTCTCCTATTATTCTCATTATGCATATGTTGGTGCATTTAAGTGTCTCTCTTTTTTTGGAGACGCTCTTCATTTTTATTTCTTTCTTTTTTTAATCTCTGTTCATCAGACTGCATAATCTCTAGCCACCTATTTTCAAGTTCACTAGTCTTTGTTCTACCTATTCACATTTTCTTTTGAGCTCCTCTATCAATTTTTTATTCCAGTATTTCCATTAGGTTCTTCTTTTTCTTTTATAATTTCTATAGCTTTATTAGTATTTTCTATTTGAAGAAACGTTGTTATTATACTTTCCTTTTAAAAGTGTGGTTTCAATCATCCTATGTTTGCTCATTCTATATTTATATTAGCTATTTGAAGTTTTCTTTTCTAAAATCTGACATCTGTGTCCTCTTACAGGCAGTTGGTTTACCTGTTTTTTTCTCCCTGAGTATAGTTCACATTTTCCTGGCTATTTTAGATAATATATTGTAGCAACTGTGGATACAAGCCCCCTAAGCTTGTTTTTGAGGTTGTTTGCATGTTTATTTGTTTAGCGACTTGAATGGACTCTTTTAGTGATGTCTGTTTATCCTGCAATATGAAGCCTGTGATGTCACTCCTCAGTGCAGTTTGGGAAATGGGCACAATCATTTGCAATGACAGTGGTTTTGGAAGGGCTTTCTTTGACTGTCTCTTTCCCTGATATTTTATTAGGCTATCTTCCTCTGTTGATATCACACCCAAATCTTAGGCTCCACTAATTGCTAGTATATTGCTATACTATTTTTGACAATGCCCTGGGACATAAATTGTCCTATAGTCTGATGGTACTATAATTAAATAACTGCCAGCTATAAAGGGCTTAATGATACATATATAATAATTATGTATATATACAAAAATTACAATAATACGGAAAACGAGCAACCAAATTGATGTTTTAAATGTCATTGTGTTTGGTATGCTATACCACTATGTCATATGCTGACAGAGAAGTTCTTCATCAGCGTGTGGCCCAAGTCATGTCATATCCGTTAGACGTTCGGGACTCTCTAGACGGACTTCTGACCACCAGTGACTAGGTAAGCCTAGCAATAGAGTCACTCTGCCACCTGATGGCCACAACCTGGAATTGTACCTGGGAGATAACAGCTGTCCAAAGACCCAAAAAGGGAAAATTTGGAATGAATACATTAACGTTCATCACGATGTAAAGCATTAAGGATGAATAGGAAAACTGGTTAGATTCATTGCAAATTGTTGTTTAACTAAAGCTGTTGAGCCATGTACACAGCTATATTAGAGCTCTGAGGCTGTCTTTTATGAGTTATTTTTTAAGAGAGGAATGATGTCTTTGATTTAACGCTAGATGAAATAGCAATATTCCTTTCCTCCTTTTATCTTAAATATATTTTTATTTTGAAATAATTTTAAATTTATAAAAAAATTACAAAATTCAGCAATTGTTAACAATATGTCACATTTACTGTATTATTGTTTCATGCATGTATTTTTTTTCTGAAACATTTTAGAGTAAGAACATTATTTTTAACATAAGAAAACCAGAGTTGACTTCACTGCGTGTGTGTCTCTGTGTGTGTGTTTTGAGACAGTCTCACTCTGTTGCCCAGGCTGGAGTGCAATGGCGCGATTTTGGCTCACTGCAACCTCCGCCTCCCGGGTTCAAGCAATTCTCCTGCTTCAGCCTCCCAAGTAGCTGGGATTACAGGTGCCTGCCACCACGCCCAGCTAATTTTTGTATTTTTTATTTTTTTAGTAGAGACGGGGTTTTACCATGTAGGCCAGGCTAGTCTCGAATTCCTGACCCCAGGTGATCTGCCCATCTCGCCTTCCAAAGTGCTGGGATTACAGGCCTGAGCCACCGCGCTGGCCATGTTTTCTGATGGGAGTTTTTGGTATCCTACCTTGTGCTCATCTCTGTGTCCCCTACCCAGCCTGCTTCTTTATTTACAAAAGTACACAAGGGATGTGTGCTGGTAGGAAAGAATCAGAAATTTAATTGAATATACAAAATAAAAATGAAGCCTGGCCAGGAGTGGTGGCAGCACTTTGGGAGGCCGAGGCGGGTGGATTACCTGAGGTCAGGAGTTCCGAGACCAGCCTGGCCAACATGGTGAAAACCTGTCTCTACTAAAAATACAAAAATTAGCTGGGCATGATAGTGGGCGCCTGTAATCCCAGCCAACTCAGGAGCCTGAGGCAGGACAATCGCTTGAGCCCAGGAGGTTGCAGTGAGCTGAGATTGCGCCACTGCACTCCAGCCTGGGCGACAGAGTGAGACTCTGTCTCAAAAAAAGAAAAGCCTTACCATGTCTTGGCTCTGTTTTACTCCTTAGAGGTAACTAGTGTTAACAGTCTGTTGTCTGTCCTTTCAGACTTTTCTCATAAGTAATAATAAGATAATAGTTTATCATTACAATGATACAATGGTTTGTAGTCTAATAAGTTACTTTACAGTGTGATTTTAACTTTACAAAGTATTATATATACTATTCTGCAAAATAAGTTTGTCCACATAACATGTGGACACTTCCAGTATGCACATAGATCTAGCATACTTTTTAATTGGATATGGAGTATTCTGCTACATCTATGTACTATATAATTCAATGTATTTAGCCACTATTTTTTTTTTTTTTTTTTGACAGAGTCTCACTGTGTCACCCAGGCTGGAGTGCAATGGCGCAATCTCAGCTCACTGCAACCTCTGCCTCCCAGGCTCAAGCGATTCTTGTGCCTCAGGCTCCTGAGTAGCTGGGATTACATGCATGCACCACCACACCCAGCTAATTTTTGTATTTTTAGTAGAGATGGGGTTTTGCCATGTTGGCCAGGCTGGTCTCAAACTCCTGGCCTCAAGCGACCCACCTGCCTCGGCCTCCTAAAGTTCTGGGATTACAGGTGTGAGCCACTGTGCCCAGCCCTAGCCACTGTTGTATTAATAGAAATTTATGTTATAGTACTTGTGTTTCCAAGTGAGACACAGCATTGAAGCCAAGTGATAGCTAGTGAAAGCTTCAGAGTACTTTTGAGACTTTTCAAACTACATTTTAAAACACAGTCTGTCTCTCAAATAGCTTTGTAAATGTGATGAAACTGGTCTGATGTAGTGATACCTGATAGTGTTTATCTAGGAACTTATGTTTGGACTGGAAAATAATGTCTTTTTAAAAAACTATAATATTTTTTATTTCATAGTATTTAAAAAACCTCAGCTTTCCCCAAATATGAGTTAAATAATATTTTGCTAAAAAATTATGAACTCAAAATAAAAAATCAGGCTCTATATTTGGCATTATTTTTAAACATCATTTATGACATGGGAATGATTTGTGAGGATTAATGAAATAATGTATGTCAAGTATCTAGTACATAGTCAATAGTTCCTTACATTCATTCATTCACAAATATTTATTAAGCCTCTACCATATATGCAAGGCAATAAATAAAACTAGGGTTTTAGTGATGAAAAAGGCATATATAATGTCTCCTTGCATGCAGTTTACATTCTAGAACAGTTGTTGCAAAGTGAGAGTCTATAAGAAAGTTGGAATAATTGAGCTGGTAGCTTACTTTCTTTAGAGTCAATAATAAATTAAGTTTACCACAATTTTATCCATTTACTCACCATTGTTTCTTGCAACCTACTCCTTCTTTGTGGGTGTTCTTTTATCCTTACTGAAGTACATTCATTAGTAACTTTTTCAGTATTGGCTTGTGGGTGATATATTTCTTAGTCTTTGCATGTTAGAAACAGTCTTTATTTTGTACTTACTCTTGGATGATAGATTATTTACCCTCAATACTTAGATGTTTCTCCATTATCTTCTGATATCTATTGTCTCCTATGTCTATTGTGGGCTGTCAGTCTTATTGTCAGTTTTTGGTAGTTTTGGCTAGGTTACTTCTCTTTAGTCTGTAGCTTTTAAGATTTTATATTTATCATTGGTTATCTGAATTTCCCCATGCTTTATTTTTACTTATCCCAGTTTGTATTTATTGAATATCTTAAGATTCATGTCTTTCTTCAGTTTTAGAAAATTGTTGTCATTCACACCTCAAATACTGCTTCTCTGCCATTATCTCTATTTCCTTCTATTGGAACTCCTCCTTGACTTATGTTAACACCCCTCTATTTGACTTCCATGTTTCTTAACTATTTTTTCATGTTTTTAATCTCTGTCCACTACATTCTGAGTGAGTTCCTTGCTACTATCATTGAATCCACTGATTCTATCTTCAACTATGTCCAGTCTAGAATTATTAAGACAAGGGCCAGGCGCAGTGGCACACATCTGTAATCCCAGCACTTTGGGAAGCTGAGGTGGGTGGATCACCTGTGGTCAGGAACTTGAGACCAGCCTGGCCGACATGATGAAACTTCGTGTCTACTAAAAATACAAAAATTAGCCACGCATGGTGATGTGTACCTGTAATCCCAGCTACTCAGGAGGCTGAGGCAGAAGAATGGCTTGAACCCGGGAGGCAGAGGTTGCAGTGAGCCGAGATCGTGCCACTGCACTCCAGCCTGGGTGACAGAGTTAGACTCTGTCTCGAAAAAAAAGAAATCACAGAAAGGAGTCATTGATCATCTTAGCTGCCTATAGCATGGAAGTAAGTGATTTGCTGGATGGTGTGTGCCTGAAAGTGGATGTACACCTCACATCTGCAGGTCACCCCTGTGTCTGCCCACCACTGACAGGGGAAAATAAAGGGTTCTCCTCTTCTACCTTCTGAGTCTTGTATAAATGCCTCTCACTGTCAGAATCGAACTCAGAACCCTTCTGGCAAGGACGTCTGGGAAGTATAGTTTGGGGCTTCGGTCCCTACGATACCAAGAGCATTTACAAGGAGCAAAGATGTTTTGTCACTTAAGAATGATCCATTTATATAAACTCTTTTCCTTGTCACTAATCCTCCAGTTTTTTCCTAAGTCTCTAACCATTAGCCACTTTCCTTGAACGTCTGGCCATCTCTTATTCCAGGCAAAATGAATCTCCCAATATATTGTTTGAAATTCTGCCTTCCTGACAATCTTTAGGGCTACTCCTGAGTGGACCTAGAAGCATCAGCAGTCTTATTCCAGAAGGTGTCAGCATACTGGGTGTGACCATCTGTAAGCCAGGCCTGACTTTCTTTTTTTTTTTTTTTTTTTTCATTTTTCCTTTACCTTTATTTTTGTATTTTATTTATTTATTTTTTTATTATATTTTAAGTTTTAGGGTACATGTGCACAACATGCAGGTTACATATGCATACGTGTGCCATGTTGGTGTTCTGCACCCAGTAA
>NW_026652333.1:595798-602520 GCF_009828535.3 Hylobates moloch
CACCAACAGTGTAAAAGTGTTCCTATTTCTCCACATCCTCTCCAGCACCTGTTGTTTCCTGACTTTTTAATGATCGCCATTCTAACTGGTGTGAGATGGTATCTCATTGTGGTTTTGATTTGCATTTCTCTGATGGCCAGTGATGATGAGCATTTTTTCATGTGTGTTTTGGCTGCATAAATGTCTTCTTTTGAGAAGTGTCTGTTCATACCCTTTGCTCACTTTTTGATGGGGTTGTTTGTTTTTTTCTTGTATTTGTAGATTCTGGATATTAGCCCTTTGTCAGATGAGTAGATTGCAAAAATTTTCTCCCATTCTGTAGGTTGAGCCAGGCCTGACTTTTCCCTCAGTCCACCTGGTCATCAAGAACTCTTCTAGAAACCACAGGTTTTTTGTTTTTTGCTTTTTTTTTTTGTATTATCATTTTATCTTTTTGAGGACACAGGGTCTCGCTATGTTGCCCAGGCTGGCCTTGAACTCCTGGGCTCAAGCAATTCTCCTGCCTCAACCTCAGCCTCCCAAGCAGCAGGAGGGAGAAGATGAAGAAGTCATAGGCATGGACTGAAGGAGAGTTGGTGCAGTAGCAGGAATAGATGCCATGGTGGGAATTTGGGCTCTTGTAACTTACTCGTGCCTTTTGAATCTGCTTGAGCCCTTCCCCTTGAAGATGGAGTGCTGTTCTAGGCCCACCTTCTAGTGTGGTATTCATGATGGATTGCTCCGATTGCAGAGTCACCTAATGGCATTCTGTCTCTACCAGAGCCCAGTAGCAAGCCAGCAGCTACTTCTCAACAGAGGAATATTGTCTCAGAACAGAGAATTAGTTAGCTCTAAACTCTTATGGGTCCATTCTGTGACTCTCCTATTAGGACTTGACAGAGGCCCTACACAGCTCATCTGCCACACATACTTTGAGTACCACTGGATCTGCCAAGTTGCAAGGCCCACAGGGCAGCAGCTTTTACTACAGCTTGAACTGGCTGCAAAGCCTTCCCCTGCTGTAGACGCCACTCATACTATACAGCCTTACAAGAGATTCAGTCAAAGTTTAGAAGTAATATTTTCCAACATGGTAGAAGTTGCCTCCCAAATCCAAGGAGGCCCCCAACTTCGAAAGGCAGGGGTGGTACTTAAGAGTGACAGACCACATCCAGCACACTAGCTCTGCTCTTTGTATTGGCCTCTCACTGCACATAGTGTACTCATGATCATTGGAAAGACTTTATTTCTTTGGTGGTTACATCTCTAGCCTTATTAAGCAACATCCCTGTGGTTTAGCGTAAAAACGATAATGAGGCCAGCTCTCTGAATTCATTTGAACCTCTGTTCAAAAGAATGATTGATAGCGCAGTTTCTTTCAGTGGGTTTTGCATTTCAGAGTGTGTAAGGAAGTTTGGCGCATTGTTTTTAAACTTTAATAAGAATCAGCTTTGTTCTTTGTCTGGACAGATGTGATGCCAGCATAGCTAGACTTTCTGCAGAGCACAAAACGACCTATGAGGGGCTCCAGCACTTGAACAAAGAACAGCAGGCTGCCAAACTTATCTTGGAAACGAAAATCAAAGACGCAGAGGGACAGGTATGACCTGTTTCAGGTAGCTTTTAGAAGCAGGTAATTTCTTCTTAGCTAAGAATAACATGGTGTTGATTATTTCTTAAAGGAGAAACCAGCTGGGGCACCTAGCATGGGTTTATGCCAATCATAAGCATCTTTTCTTTGCTTCTTCCTTTCCTATTTCACTAGAATAGCCCTTCATGTGTCTGGCAACCAAACCACCAAAATTGTTTGGTATAGTCCTAATTCTTTCCCCCACCACCACATTCCTAGAACAACGAATACATTCCAGAAATTCTAAATGACACCTTGAAAGCTATCTCTTGCACATGTAAGCGATCAAGCATTCCTTTACAAGCCACTCGTCCCAATTTTTGATTCAGGAAATAATGTATTCCCTGGGACTCATTGTATGTACTACCTCATCACATAGTCTGTATGTGGGACAAAATTAGGCAAAGCTAGAGCGTAGGCAGGCTAATGAATATGAGAATATTTGACCTCAGACATCACAGATTAATTTCACAAAGCAAAACTTTTGGCATTTCAGTTTGTTTTTTGGCCACTTAAAAGTTTCCCTTTGCCATCATAGGGCCTGTCTCCTAGGACTTTTTCCACAGTATCTGCCTTATTTGCTATTGTTTGTTTAAAGAGACTATTCCAGTAAAATAGGAGCATCTGGTTAACTTACTGGGTTAAATACATTTATACCTTAATTATCTCCAATAAGAATATAAAGCTACTTATGTGAAAAATACAGATATTATAAAACTATGAAAAAGAATAAAAAGACAATCCAATAATAATTTCTTTTTTGAAGAATGAGTGGGGATGGAATTACTACACCAGAGAAGAGATGCTAAGGAAATCATAAGCTTCTTTATAGCCAAGCCAAGTAAAATATGTACAGATCTCCATCAAAAGAGACATTCTTTCTCTTTCTTCTGGATCTGACAAATAACCACAAATCTCTAAGTAAAGAACATGGAACATTCTAATTTTTGCAGAAAAGGCAGAAATTTCACACAGGACTGGTTTTTGTTAAATTTCAGTAAAGACAAGGGACATGGGTAGGTGGTGTGAGAAGGGAATAGGAGGGAGATAGTCTACAAGTTATATTGACTGGTGACCTGACTTGTTATGGAGGTAAATCTGAGACCTTGATGGATTTTGTAAACAATAAAAATTCTATTTTCTATGATTAGCCGTTACGCTGATGGTAGAAATTCCAAGGTAAGGTTGACTATCATGACAGCTGGTTGAAGTTGCGCCCTTGGGCGGGAATTGGGCTTGCTCCTCAGAGAACTATAATAAAAATTAAGTGCTTAGTGCATGATGAATATTTTGGCAGTGCTACTGGTCTTGATTTTCGATGGGTATATAAGAAAGAAAATGGAGGTGGGAAGATGAGGTAGACTCATAAATGAATTTATCAAATTAGATCAAATCTTAATGCCATTGACTAGAATAATGCTTACTAAATGTTTTCTGAAGTTGCATCTGAAGACGTTAGATGTGATATTTATAAGCAAGGTTTCTTTTCCAGATTTCTCAGCTTTTGAACAGAGTGGACTTGTCAATATCAGAGCAGAGCACCAAACTGAAGATGTCCCACAGAGACAGTAACCACCAGCTTCAGCTTTTGGACACTAAGTAAGCAATCAATTTATTAAAAAAAAAAAAACTTAAAGTTCTTTATGAGTTTATGCAATATTATGATTTTTTTCCTCTTGGTTTTTATTTATTGCACAAATTCAAAACAATAATGGAAGTTAAAAAGAAAAGTTTCCATGTAGCATGTTGCCAGTTTTCCTTCATAATTATTGTTTTTTGTGTTTGGATAATTATCCACCTATTCATTCAACAAGTGTGTATTGAGTATTCATTGGCCTAGGGGCTGAGGATCTGGTAATGAACACAAACCAGACTCTGTTCTTATCCTTGTGGAGTTTAGTCTGGGGAGCCGATGACCATTAATCAATGACGTAAATGAGCATCTACTATATTATTACTAATGGTGGTAAGTGTGTTGAAGGTTTGGTTCATGGTTGTGGTAGGCTGAATAACGGTCCTCTAAATATCTTCGTGTCCTAATCCCTGGAAGTTGTGAATATATTACCTTACAGGGCAAAAGGGGACTTTGCAGATGCGATTATGTCATGGATTTTAAAATGGGTTTTATCTGATAAGCCTGATGTGATCACTAGAGTCCTTATAAGAGGGAGGCAATAGGGTCAGAGTCAAGAGAGAAGGCCATGTGACAATGGAAGCGAGACTTTGAGGACAGGGCAAAGGGTTCCAAGCTAAGGAACACAGGAGGCCACTAGAAGCTGCAAAAGGCAAGGAAACAATTTTCCCCTCAGAGCCTCCAGAAGAACCCACCCTACAGACACCTTGACTTTATGCCAGTGAAACTTATTTTAGCCTTTCAGTTTCCAGAACTGCAAGAGAATAAATCTGTATTGTTTTCTGCCACCAGATTTGTAGTAATTAGTTAGAGCAGCCACAGGAAACTAATTCAGCGGTGCTGTGAGAATGAGTGAGAGGCCTGGTTGTGGGGCCTTCCTGAGGAAGGGATGTTGGAGGTGAGAGCTGAAGAGTGAATGGGGCTTTGCTATGTAAAGAGTAGGATGAGAATATACGAGGTTGAATAGCCTGTCGTGGGAGGAATGTGACATGCAAGAAACTGAAAGATGACGAGGGTGACTGGAACAGGGAGTGAGGGTGAAGCAGTGGGGCATGAGGCTGCAGGGGGGGTTGGGCAGCTCGCAGGGGTGATTTTTTGTGACAGCAATAGACACAAATAGAAGACAGAGTGAGAAGGCCCAACCTATGCCTAATCAGAATCCTATGAGAGATGATAGAGGGAATAGGGGAGAAGCAGTATCAAAAGAGAGAATGGCAGACAAGCATACAGAATTGATGAAAGAGAAATCTCAAACTTAGAAAACCAAATACAGGGCGGGTGTGGTGGCTCATGCCTATAATCTCAGCACTCTGGGAGGCCAAGGCAGATGGATCACTTGAGGGCAGGAGTTTCAGACCAACCTGGCTAACATGGTGAAACGCTGTCTCTACTAAAAATACAAAAATTAGCCAGGCATGGCAGTGCGGGCCTGTAATCCCAGCTACTCGGGAGGCTGAGACATGAGAATTGCTTGAACCCAGGAGGCAGAGGCTGCAGCAGTGAGCCGAGATCACACCACTGCACTCCAGCCTGGGCAACAGAATAGCACCCTGTCTCAAAAAAAAAAAAAAAAAAAAGAAAGCCAACTACATTCCAGTAGAATAAGTAAAAAGCCAAGTCTAGACACATCAGTTTGGTGCTCTAAAACTGCACAACACCAAATATAGAAAGATCTTAAAGCAGAGAGAGAAATTAGACCAATGCTGATTCCTCAGCCATATTAATGGTGAGAAGGTGGTCTGGTACCTTCAGATACTGAGAGACTGGTTGTCAGCCAGTGGAAAAATAAAGATCTTTCAGACAAATAAGAACTCAAAGTTAGCTGGATATGGTGGTGCCTGCCTATAGTCCCAGCTACTCAGGAGGCTGAGGCAAGAGAATTGCTTGAGTCCAGGAGGTTGAGGCTGCAGTGAGCTATGATTGAGCCACTGCACTCTAGCCTAAGTGACAGAATGAGACCCTGTCTCAAAAAAAAAAAAAGAACTCAAATTGTACTAACAAAACTACACTAATGGAATTTTAAAAAGCCTTCATGGCTGGATGTGGTGGTTCACGCCCATAATCCCAGCACTTTGGAAGGCTGAGGTGGGCAGATCACCTGAGGTCAGGAGTTCAAGACCAGCCTGGCCAACATGGTGAAACCCTGTCTCTACTAAAAATACGAAAGTAGCTGGAAATTGCCTGAACCCAGGAGGCAGAAGTTGCAGTGAGCCGAAATCATGCCACTGCACTCCAGCCTGGGCAATGGAGCGAGACTCCATCTCAAAAAAAAAAAAAAAAAGAAAAAGAAACAAAGAAAATAATACAAAAAGAAGATCGAAAATATAAGAAGAAAGGATGAGCAAAGAACATTATGAACATTGGGCAAATCTAAACAAACAGTAATATTAAAGTTGAATTTGCAGAGGACCAAAACACAACTAAAATATAGGTCAATGACAACATCTAAATGAGGAGGAAGATTTCCGAAATTATTCTTAGGAGTTTTTCAGGATCAAATTGGAGACATTGAATAACTTTAGACTTTGATAAATTAAAGGTGTGTATTAAAATTTCTATTCTAAAGAACAAAATTGAGTGTATAATTTCCAAATGTTAGAAAAAATCCAGAGGACACAAATTCACATCAGATATGTGAAAGTGTTAGCAAGGATGTGGAGAATAGGACCTCTTTATAGCACTAGTAAAATGTGAAGTACTACAACCACTCTAGAAAACAGTCTGGTGTTTTCTGGAAAAGGTGGACGTGTTCAGACCCTAGAGAAACTCTCCCAAATGTGAACCAGGAGCTATGTATCAGTATTTTCATAACAGCATTATTATTTTTACTTATTTATTTATTTATTTATTTTGAGATGGAGTCTTGCTCTGTCGCCAGGCTGGAGTGCAGTGTGCTCGATCATGGCTCACTGCAACCTCCGCCTCCTGCGTTCAACGATTCTCCTGTCTCAGCCTCCCGAGTAGCTGGGACTACAGGCATGTGCCACCACGCCCAGCTAATTTTTGTATTTTTGGTAGAGATGAGGTTTCACCACGTTAGCCAGGATGGTCTCAATCTCCTGACCTCGTGATCTGCCCACCTCGGCCTCCCAAAGTGCTGGGATTACAGGTGTAAGTCACTGTGCCCAGCCCATAACAGCATTATTTTTAATAGCAAAGATGGATAAAAACAAACCAAAACAAATGTCCATCAACAGAAGACTGGATAAGCTGTGGTATATTCATAAAATTGAATATTATTCAACAATGAAAATGAATTCACTACAGCTATACAAATCAGCATGAATGAATCTCACAGACATATGCTGAGTGAAAAAAGAAGTAGAAAACTCACACTGTAGTACTGTTCCATTTGTATAAAATTTAAAAATATGCAATGCTGGCCAGGCGAGGGGGCTCACGCCTGTAATCCCAGCACTGTGGGAGGCCAAGGCAGGCAGATCACTTGAGGTCGGGAGACCAGCCTGGCCAACATGGTGA
>NW_026652334.1:0-4251 GCF_009828535.3 Hylobates moloch
GACATTTTAATATATGATCGACATCTGCCAATTTGTCTATTTTATAAGTTTGGAATTTTTTATACTAGGTATTCTTCAAGCAGAAAACATCTTGGCCTGACACACAAAAGTCTGATATTGTTTGCCTGAATGCTTTGGAGCAAGAGTAATAAACTAGAGATCTGAGGCCTTTTTAGTGCCAGTTGATGGTGTAAAACTATTTTTTCAAGTGTGCTAACTATTAATGATATCTTTATTTTATACTGTTTCAGGTTTTACAAGATGAATTAGAAAAGCGTTCTAATCAGGTGCGATGTGCAGAGAAAAAATTACAACACAAAGAATTGGAGTCACAGGAACAGGTACCCACTCCTTTACTATTTGACTCTCTTGTTTACTTTCTCTAGGTCAAGAAGTGTGTGCAGCCAGGTGCAGTGGCTCACACCTGTAATCTCAGCACTTTGGGAGGCCGAGGTGGGTGGATCACCTGAAGTCAGGAGTTCGAGACAAACCTGGCCAACATGGCAAAACCCCGTCTCTACTAAAAATACAAAAATTAACTGGATGTGGTGGCAGATGCCTGTAATCCCAGTTACTTGGGAGGCTGAGGCAGGAGAATTACTTGAACCCGGGAGGCAGAGGTTGCAGTGAGCCGAGATCGCACCATTGCACTCCAGCCTGGGTGACAAGAACAAAACTCCATCTCAAAAAAAAAAACAAGTTTACGCATTGCCAGTTTCAGTTAAGATACTTTGGGTGCAAGTTACAGAATATCCCACCCATGGTTGACATAAAAAATAAAGCAATTTATTACCTCACAGAACAAGAAGTCCACAAGTAAAGCATTCTCATGACTCTGCCTCCGGTGCTGGCTTCATTCTAGAAGCAACTTCAAGATGGCTGCAGCAGTGCCAGGCATTCTGTCCAGATCTGCACTCTTTGGAGGCAGAAAGAGGCTGCCAGTTTCTAGGGCCTAATGAGTAAGGAAATCTTTCCCGGAAACTACCCCCTCCCTTTACATGTCATTGGCCAGAGAAGGTCACATGCTTAGCCTGGCATACCCAATCCATGGCTAAACAACTGAGTATACAAAACTAGCCTAGAATAATCAGGACCCACCTGCTGGTGATGAAACTGGGAGAAGGAAAACTGGAACAAAAAGAAGGGGAAATGGAGTGTTGAGTATGCAGCCAACAGTGTCTGCTATGTTATCATTTCAAAATAAATGGATATTATTTTGCTTAGAGGCATAAATCATGTTTTCTTTTGAATTTTAGTTTTCTCCTCTTCCTTTCCATTCTTTTCAAAATAATGTAATATAACCCAGAATAGTATGGCTATGACAATAGCTAATGACCTATTTTATTTTTAAATGACAGTATTATTTTCACCCAACTCTTCTGCTTATAATAAATTACACTTAGTGGTAATTTTGACAATTTAAACTAAAAAGTCAACATGTATCACTAGAGACCATGAATCTTGATGAAACCCTTTATAAATGCATTGTCCTCAGCCATTGAGTATAGCATTGCTAATATTGATCTAAGTGCCATCAATCCATTATGTACAGAAACAGTCATAGGAATTGACAGATGTTTATACTTTGGTTGTAAAACTCAGTACAGGAATACTGGCATATTATATTAGCTTATTCTGAATTTGGGGGAAGGGGAAACACAAAAGTAAGGCTAATAGGTTTTCTTTTCTTCTTTAATCTCTGGAGATGTTTACAAACAGGATCCCATGATAGAGGATTGTACAAAATGATGAAAGTAAGCACCTAATAGATGCTGACTGTTAATACTTACTGAATTGACTTGCCTTCCTATAATTCCTTCCTACTCTCTAATAAACTCTGTGTCATATGTATATCACATATGTATGTACATATCATGTATATGAGATGCATAAATATACATATATACATATACGTTTTATACAATGTCTATGTAATACACCCAACAATAGGATAACAAAATAGAATAATACTAGAATAAAAAATTAATAACAACTAGGCCAGGCGCAGTGGCTCACACTTGTAATCTCAACACTTAGGGAGGCCAAGGTGGGCAGATCAATGAGGTCAGGAGTTCGAGACCAGCCTGGCCAACATGGTGAAACCCTGTCTCCTAAAAATACAAAAATTAGCCAGGCGTGGTGGCAGGTGCCTATAGTCCTAGCTACTCAGGAGGCTGAGGCAGGAGAATTTCTTGAACTGGGGAGGCAGAGGTTGCAGTGAGCCGAGATCACGCCACTGCACTCCAGCCTCAGAGACAGAGCAAGACTACATCTCAAAAAAAAAGGAAAAAAATTAATAACTATACCTTATCAAATGCTGACAAGATGACAGACACTGTACAAGAAATGTTATACATATTGATTCATTTAATTTTCACAATAACCATGTAAGATCAGTATTATCATCTGCATTTTGTGAATAGCACGCCAAAATCCAGAGTAATTAACTCATCCAAGATCACACAGCAGTAGATCCAAGATCACACAGTAGTAGAAGAGTATTCAGATCCAGGTTTATCTGAACTCCAAACTTTTGCTCCTTCCATGACAATTCTCAAGTTACATATCTAGCAAATAAAAAAAAAAACTGGATAGCAATGATAGAGAAAGTAAACTTATCAAGGATGGCAGGCAAACAGACATTGCATTCCTGCTTCCTGGTAGAGGAGGAAATGCCATTGACTTTCCATGGGCAGAGAAAAGCAACAAGCAAAGGAAACACAAGCACAGCAGACTTGCCCATCATGTGCCAAGTCAAGGAGATGAAAATGCCTCCTCGGATGGGAGCATGGATTTGTTCATGTCAAATCAGCAGGTCTAATTGTTACTGAAGGTCAACTGAGCCCCGTCCTCTGTAGATGATGCTTGTAATTACAAGAAGGAGAAAAGACAAGCTTCTTAAAGGCAGGAAAAGTTGCTCCCTGGAGGACTGGAGCTTCTCTGTTTGTGGTAATATATGACTTAAGGTAAAACTTTTGTTGACATCAATTTAATTCATGGCAAAACTTCACACAGAAAATTCCATAATATATTGAGAGTAGGGAAATTAAGAAATGCCAAATGAACAATAGAGAAGGGTTCAGGAACTACTTGCAGTCTTTTTTTTATTGACTTCTTTTTGATCCTCAAAGTTGCTTTCATCTTTGTAGTGACAATAGCTTTTTAGAATATTTCTTACATTAATTCCTGATATCTTCTATTAGGCTACAGTTTACCAAAGAAATGTCAGGAAATACCCATGGGTAAAGCTGAATATTTCATAATCTTTGTAACCAAGAGATGTTGGGTTCTTTCCACAAGGTCCTAGGGTGTAGCTAAAAAAAAAAAAAAAGCCAGTTGTTTCCATTAAACTGCATAAGAAATAATACGTATTTAACAAATACTATTCATCTATATTTAATTTAATCTTTTATCTAAATTTGACCTATGTCCCCCTTTAAATTTGTGACACTAATACAAGTAGTCAAAAATAATTAGAACTAGGCTGGGCATGGTGGCTCATGCCTGTAATACTAGCACTTTGGAAAGCCGATCACCTGAGGTTAGGAGTTCGAGACCATCCTGCCCAACATGGTGAAATCCTGTCTCTACTAAAAATACAAAAATTAGCCAGGCATGGTGGCGGGTGCCTGTAATCCCAGCTACGTGGGAGGCTGAGGCAGGAGAATCTCTTGAACCTGGGAGGTGGAGGTTGCAGTGGGCCGAGATTGTGCCATTGCACTCCAGCCTGGGTGACAGAGCAAGACACCATCTCAAAAAAAAACAAACAGAAAAAAAATTAAAACGATTGTCATAGACACTTTTTAGGATCTGCTAAATATGAGTTTACAAAGGATATCGAAAATGTTGAGATTGTTACTTTATGAATGTATTTTTTGCTGTTCATCAAAGCAACTTCAGTAAGAGTAGCTAGTCTCACATCAGCCAATCGAACAACTAAAATGTGTTTGAAACAGCCCCTGAGGACTATCTTCTCTTTCTTTTCAAGCAAATATTGTTATCCTGATACTAGTTGCATTAAAGAATCAAAATTGAAACTGGCAAAATTACAAAAGACAATTTCCTAAGCTGCTTTTTTTAACTTGCTTGCTTTAAAAATGTTGAAATGGTTTCTGGTTTTCATTTAAGAAAAATTTCTGCGTTTTGATTCTATAAAAACAGGAAATGAATGAGGCATTGTAAAAGTTATGTTTTTAATTTAAAAAAAGCTGCTTCTCATCAGGTCTTGATGGGTGGCATCTTTGCTGCCCA
>NW_026652334.1:4261-4380 GCF_009828535.3 Hylobates moloch
GAAGGAATCAGCATTCTGCCAGCCTTCTCTTGAAGGCTCCTGGCTTCTACCTTGTCTTGCTGTCTTGGTTTGCCCCTGGGGTCCTCTTTGGTTTTCTGCTCAGTATTTTTTGCAGCCAG
>NW_026652334.1:4390-15699 GCF_009828535.3 Hylobates moloch
ACCACAGTTTATTTACAAAATTCAGACTAATTCTTTTGTTCCCATGCCAACAAAATACATGTGTTCCCAGACAGCTGGTATGATGCATCATTCTAAGACTTGTTATGAGAGATAGAACCACATTTAATTTTGGCCACATGTTATTCTCCGTGACAGTTTAAATACTTGCCTCTGCTTTCTGAAAAAAAACAAAACAAAACAAAACAAACAAACAAAAAAACCTCGAACCACAGTGTCAAGGACATTAGTATTTTTATTAAATACACATCTTATCAAAATATTTCTTATAAATCAGTTATTCTAATAGATTTTGGTGGCAAAGCAAGTCAAACACTTGTACCCAAAACCCTCACTAAAAACTATACACGATTGCAATGCCATTTTTAAAGGATCACTTAAAGCACTCTTCTGGTGTGAACGTGCCCTGTTTCGTCTTTGCTTTCTTGAGATTTTCTTTGTTTTTAACCTCACTGGGCTGAGTGTCCTGGGGGAGGAGAGAAGAGGCGGGATCCTCTATGTGCCTGCTGCATGTTTTTAATCCCATGCTTTGCTGACATGTCAAATCCACATGTCAGCAAAGCACTGACTGCATCGCTGCAGCTGTTTTTCCATAAAGCATTTTCTACATTGTTGAAGTGGCTCTTCGTCCCTACAATGAATACTGAGGGATGACAAAGACCATGGGGAGGGCCGCAGGAGCACCCAGGGCTCTGACCTGAGACTGGAGGGTTCAAAGCCAGGCTGTGCCTGCCTTGGGGCTGGGTCTCATCTCTTATTCTTAGAATGAAGTAATGTTGTGGTATAGTCTCATGTCTTTCCATTTAATTTTTAAGACAGTTTTGGCTTTAATTTTAGCCTTATTAAAAATTATGTTTTCAATCAAAACATGATTTACTCCAAACAAGTAAATTATGGAGGCTCTTAAAGAACAAAATAGAAAAAACTTAAAACCAAGATGTGTTCTATCCCACCTTTTAAAATTGGTGGGCAAGCAGAATTATCAAGCATTAACCTGGGTGGTCAAATATAGTTTCCCAGGAAGATAAAAAGGAATATATATGTTTATGTTCCCACAGTATTCTGTCAAGGCTTACTGCTCTGACAGCTACTAAACAGGTAGAAAGAGAAAGTAGAGATCAACACAGTGATGTTAAAAGAGGGTGGGGTTGAGTCAGCAGAGAGAAATGTTTGATGACTACTGATTGTGCTTGTCATGTTTGGAAAAATGTATCAAACATTCCGAGAGACTACTTAACTTGCAGTTCCTTTTTTTACTATAGTCCAGCCCTTTTCCTGTTGAGAAAGGGCTATTTTGAGGTAGAAGCAATTGCAATTGTTTATTGGCAAACAAATGAAAAAGCAGAGATTTATTTATTTATTTATTTACTTATTTATTTATCTTTTTTGGAGATAAAGGTCTTGCTCTGTCGCCCAGGCTGGAGTGCAGTGGCACAATCTTGGCTCACTGCAGCCTCTGCCTCCCGGGTTCAAGCTATTCTCATGCCTCAGCCTCCTGAGTAGGTGAGATTACAGGTGCACACCACCACACCTGGCTAATGTTTGTATGTTTAATAGGGACCTGGTTTTACCCTGTTGGCCAGGCTGGTCTCGAACTCCTGACCTCAAGTGATCCACCCACCTCGACCTCCCAAAGTGCTGGGATTACAGGCATGAACCACCACACCCAGCTGAAGCAGAGATGTTTTAAAGTACCAGATATACATCAGTTTAAACTAGAAACAAGGAAAGAAAGTTGATTTTTCAATACAACAGACAATTCAGAAGTTTAAAAGGCCATTTAAATATATGTTCCATGTAGATATCCTGTTGGATTTATATACAAAATTAGAAGGCATAGTTCCAGTAGAAAAAAAATATAGTTAGAAAATGTTCAAATGTATGTAACTTATTGAATTAAATGAAAAAATAAGAATTAGTAAAGAATATAATGTAATTGGCATCATTTAAATTTTATTAAGTACAAAGTTTCTTTTGAATCCAGCAACTTAATACGTACTTAGCTCTCAGTATATACAAATAGCATAGAAAACGTGGTTATACTCTAGGAGCTTCTATTATAATACAGGAAAATAAATAGTTTAAAGATCCTTTTTAGGTTTTGTGTGTGAGATTTACAGCCAGGCTTATTCTAAAATGGTGAGAAGAAATAGGAGGTAAAGAGCACACTGACAGCCAGATTGTCCAGTTTTTTATTATTAATAAGGAATTTGTAGCCTGTTTGTCTTGGCCCTGACGAACTTATTTGGGGGGCTCTTCTCAGCTCAGTTAGGTAGCAACCATGTTGGAAAGGGCACTGACATCGTGTTCAGATGCTTATCCTGTTTCTTAGGGTTGATAATCCAAGGGGTGGTGCTCTGGGCCGGGCTCCCCCAGTTGAAACCAGAGCAGCAATTTATCTTATTTTTCTACTCTTCAGCTTAAGATTTTATTTGCCTGAATGCCCTGAAGAAAGATTGAAAAACTAAACTGAATGATCCCAATTGCTCCATTCAGCATATAAGATTTTGAGGCTTTGTGTGATTTCATAAACAGGAAGGTAAATGAGATGGTATATCAGAATGTGCCATGGTAACTGAATGAAGCTCAGCGTGAACTCTTACTGTAAACTCTTTAGACACTTTGAAACTTCAATTCACCAAACATTTACCGAGCACCTACTGTATGGCCTGGATATACATTGCTGAACAAACTGAACAAAAATCTTTGACCTTGTGAAGTTTACATTTCAGTGGTAGGTTCTTCTGATTTCTATATAAATTCTAGATTCTGTTTGTCAATTTCTAGTGTTTTCCAGTCATTACTGTGAACATGGTATATCCCTCTACTTTATTTAAACAATTATTTTTTCTGTTATGTTTTACATTTTCTATGAAGATATCTTTAACATCTTCTGGGTGGTAGGATTTGCTCCTATTTATTTAACATATTATAATGCTATTTTTAATGGCTTCATTTTTTTTTTCTTTTAAGACAGAGTCTCACTCTTTCTCCCAGGCTGGAGTGCAGTGGCGCACTGAAACTTCCGCCTCCTAGGCTCAAGCGATTCTCCTGCGTCAGCTTCCCAAGTAGCTAGGATTACAGGCACATGCCACCATACATGGCTAATTTTTGTATTTTTAGTAGAGATGGGGTTTCACCATGTTGGCCACACTGGTCTCAAACTCCTGACCTCAAGTGATCTGCCTGCCTCTGGCTTCCCAGAGTGCGCAGTGCCACCTGAACCACTGCACCTGGCCTTAAATGGCATTTTTAAAAATTGCATTTTCTCACAGTTTGTTGTTGACCTACTGAAATACGATTGACTTTGTATAGACTCCCTTCATGACACTGAGGAATTTTCTTTCTATTCTTACTAAAAGTTCATTTTCCATTTTTAAAATCACAAGTAGATGTTGAATTTTCTTAAATGCCTTTTCTCCATCTTTTGAAGTAATCATATTAATTTTGTTTCTTATTCAGTGAATGCAGTAAAATTGACAGGTTTATTTTTAATGTTATTGATATAATAATGTTAATAATATAATAATATTACATTCATGGAATTAATCCCATTTGTTATCCCTTTTTTTTAACCTGTAGATGGATTTTGGCCTACTAATATTTTGTTTAGGATTTTTGCATCTATGTTTCTCAGGGAGATTGGCCTATAGTTTTCTTTTATTATAGTGTTCTCATAGGATGTTGGTGTTAAGTTTGCTGGCCTCATAAAACAAATTAAAGTATTCTCTCTCTATTTTCTGGAAGAATTTGTATCAAGTTGATAGTCTTTCTTCCTTTAAAATATTTGGGGTACCGAGCATGGTGGCACCTGTAATATAGGTGGCGGAGTTCACTGATGAAGCCATCTGGGCCTAGACTTTTCTTTGTTGGAAGATTTGTAATTAATTATAAATATACTTTTTTTTAGTAGTTATGGTATTTAGATGTTTCTATTTTTACTTCTGCCTAACTCTATCTCTCTGTCTTCCTTCCGCAAATACAATTATGTATATATTAGGCTTTCTAGCCCTGTTTCCTATGTCTGTATTTATTCTGGATATTTTCTTTTTACCCAGTCTCTAGCTCACTAATTCTCTCCTTAGCTGTGTCTAACCTACTGTTAAACTCATTCTTAATTTTGCTTATTATATTTTCTAGAGCTAGACTTTCTACTTAGTTCTTTTTAAATTACTTATTCTATATCAAAATTCACAATCATTTTTCTGATTCTGTTGGACCTATGTCTTGGTTCTTATAAAGTCTAAGTCTTGTAACCATGATCTGGAGCTCACAAGGATCTTGTTTCATTGTCTTTTGTTTCTCTTGGCATGTTGTCTTGCTTCTTGTGAGTCTGGCTATTTTTGACTGAGTGCCAGATATTTTACATGAAAATTTATAGAAACAATTTTAAGACCTAGGATGATATTAATTTCCTCCAGAGAACTTACATTTGTTTCTGGATAGACAGGTAGTGGCACTTGTAATCTTGAATAGCCTTAATTTATTTTCAGAGATTGAGATGACTTGAAGCTAAACTTCAGTTCTGGAGAGAGCTGGTTTATTTCCAATTCACTCCTACTCCTAGAGTGTAGCCCTTTGGAATCCACCCAAAGTATAGGGATTTTATCAGACACTCCCCCTTAGTGAGCCCTGGACTGCAATTTTTGTCTCGTTGGATTTTTTTTTGTGTGAAACTATGAAAAGAAAGATTTGTTCAGCTTCTCAGCCTCTCACCAACCACTCTAGAATTGGCAAAGGCCACCATGTAAAAATGTCCCCACATGCCAGCTTTACAAATTCTCCTGCTTTGTGTCATCTCCAGGATCTTGACCCCATAATTCTTCCCTGCCTTGCCTAACATTTTGAAACAGACCTGAGAATGGATTATCTAAACATTCATTACTAAGAGTGGAAAGCATTTGCATTTCCATGATTGCTTGATCACATTTATTGCTAATTGTTTCTATTGATTTGCTTTTCTAATTTGATCTATAGAAGTTTATTTTTTGGCCGGGCACGGTGGCTCACATCTGTAATCCCAGCACTTTGGGAGGCTGAGGCGAGCAGATTGCCTGAGGTCAGGAGAACAGCCTGGCTAACATGGTGAAACCCTGTCTCTACTAAAAATATAAAAATTAGCTGGGCTTGTTGGCGCACGCCTGTAATCCCAGCTACTTTGGAGACTGAGGCAGGAGAATGGCTTGAACCCAAGAGGCAAAGGTTGCAGTGAGCCAAGATTGCACCATTATACTCCAGCCTGGGTGATGGAGTGACACTCCAACTCCAAAAAAAAAAGTTTATTTTTTGCATAGTCTGTATGTTGATTATTTGTTGGTTAGATAAGTTGCAAATACTTCCTCAGAATTCAGAATTGCTTATCATTTAATTTTTTATTCAATATTTTAATTTTTTGAGAAGATTATCTTCTTTTTCCCTATGGCTTCCAAGCTTGCTTAGGAAGGTACTCTCTAACCTAGATTATGAAATATATTCTCTTTTATTTTCTTATACTTTTGAGAGTTTTGTTTCATACATTTAACTCTTTAATCTACCTCAAATTTATTATGTTATGTGGGATATATTATATGGGAGAAGGATTGGGGTAGACAGAATGGCCCCTGAAGGAGGTCCATACTCCAGTCCCTGGCATCTGTGACTATGCACATTGCATTGCAAAAGATTTTGCAGATATAATCAAGGTTACTAATTAGTAACCTTAAAAAAGGGAGATGATCCCAGATTATCCAAGTGGTGGGGCCGATCCAGACACATGACCACTAAGGGCTGAGAACTTTCTGCAGCTGGAGGCAGGAGAACATGGCAAATGTGGCAAAAGGGGGCGAGGGGGGCTAGAGAGATTTGAAGCCTAAGAACCATTGTACCATTGCCACTTTAAAGAGGCAGAGGCCAACATGATGAGGAATAGCAGTCGCAAGGAGATGAGAGGGACTCCCAGCTCACAGCCAGCCTGGAAATGGGAACCTCAGCCCTGTAGTGTCAAGGAAGTGAATTCTGCCAACAACCCAAATGAGCTTAGAAGTGAATTCTCCCCCAGAGCCTCCAGATAAGAGCCCAGGCCAGCTGACAGCTTGATTTTGACCTTGTGATACCCAGAGCTGAGGATCCAGCTGAGCTCCCTCAAACTTCTGACCTACAAAACTGTGAGGGAATAAATCTGTGTTGTTTTAAGCTGCTAACTTTGGGTAATTTGTTACAGCAATGATAGAAAACTAATACAGGAATCTTACTAGTTTCCTTTCCAAATAGTCAGTTATTAATACTAATACCATGTATTGACTGAGATATATTTCTCCCATTTTTTGGAAATGCCATCATTTTCAAAAATCAAATTTTTGATATGTGTGTGAATCTGGGACTTTCTCTTCTTTCCCATTTATCGATTTCCTGTGCCAATATGAGCCATCTATTATGGTACTTAAGAGCATGAGCTCCAGAGCCACAGTGCCTGGCTTCAGATCCCAGCTCTGCCACTTCCACTTACTTGCTATGGAACCTTAAGCAAGTTACTCGCTTGATTTGCCTCAGTTTCCATATCTTGAAAATGGATTAATAGTGGTCCTCATGAATTTGTTGTGAGGATTCAATCAGGTATTACAAGTAAAACCTTTCTGAAGAGTACTAGTATGTAATAAATATCATCTGTAAGGAGAAGACTCCTCTCATCATCTTTTTTTAATTGTCTTAGTTATTCTTAAGCATTTTCTCCTTCACATGAATCTTGGGCTAAGATTGTAGAGTTCATTTTTTTTTAATCCCACTGATTGTCTTATGGGGACTGTATTGAATTTATGAATTAGTCTCAGGACAATTGACATCTTTGCAATATTGAGTCTTCCCATTCAGGAACTTTACATCCCTTTGCATTTCATTAGTTTTTTCATTACAACTGAAATCTATCCTAATATGGATGGATGTGTTGTACATTTCTTATTAAACTTATTCCCAAATATATTATGGTATATTTTCCTTTCATGGACTTCCCTTGTTTTTTCTAAATGGATAATTCTGGTATTCAGGAGTATTACAGTTGTCTCACCAGAGCCCTTACCAACATTACTTCTAATGATCTTTCAGTTGATTTCTTAAATTTTCTAAGTAGGCAATTGTATCATTCCTAAACAGATATAATGTTTGTATCTTCCTTCCTATATTTCATCCTTATTTATTAATATTTGTCATATTGCACAGGTGAGGCCTCCAGTTCCTTATCAAGTAGTACCAGTGATAGTATGTGTCCTTGTTTTTTTCTTATCTTTAATGAGAATGCCTAAGTTTCACTGAAAGAGTTTGCTTCCTGAGGATTTCTAATAGCTACCTTTTGTTGAGTTCAGACACATCACCTTCATTCTAATAACTTGTGGACATATTTTGTCATTTCCACTAGACTAAGGCTCCTCTGAGGGCAGTGAATATATTATAGTGGGAATACACACACACATAACATATGTAATAAATATGTATATACACACACACACGTACTATAAATATACATACATGCACGTACTACATATATACATACACACATACTATATATATACACACACACACACACACACACACACACACATACATATGTTGTGTGTTGGTGTATATAGTATGTCTGTTTGTTCCAAAGTCAACTTTCAGCGCATAGAAGATGAATAGAGTTTATCTCCAGTTGGTTCAGGGAGTTTGTACCAATGAGAGACAGAAAGCCTCCAAGTCCTCTTGCATATGCAGGATGGAAACACCATTCTTCTTGTCCTTACATCAGTCACAAAGAGACTTTTTGACCCTTTTCTCTTACACTCATCATGGGCTCCCTTAGACACAGTGCAAGATCCTCTTTTCTGAGATGTAACATTCCCCGTATATGGGGGCATTTCTCCCCTTATTGATGCTGCCTCCCAATTTCCCCTTTGGGAGCTCTTAAATTGTAGTCAGGGCTCTCTTTTCGGTGATGTCACCCTGTGGTATGACCTTCAGATTCCTGACCCCCAGTGACTACTGTTTTCTCTTTTGCCACCTGCTTATAGTCCTTCTCTTTCCACCAGCTGCATACTATTTGTTTTACCCAGCCCCTTCTCAGCCAAACAACCCCAACAGACATCTGAGAAATACATTTCCTTTTAGAAATAATAGTGGATATTTATATATTTATATTCTTTATGTAATCTATTATGTTGTTTTGATACATTTCTTTATAATAATGGGTTATTTTTTCAATGACTGTAGTGTGAATTGATTCCCCAGTTATCTGTATTGAGCTTAATCTTGGTCCGCACCCCCCCCCCCCCCAACTACCACAGTGCTTTGTACAAAGCAGGCATTCAACTGCATGATCAGTAAATACAGGGGTAATACAGTCCATAAGGTTTTGGACCCTGAGTTGGCTGACAATCAGATTCATAATTCTGAAGTAGTATATACTTAGTTTTCATTAATCCTTACAACTGCTAAATTTTTGGTTTGGTGTATACTGACCTTTTTAGTGAAGCTCGTGAAAAACTGATTGTACCATATGTGAAAATTAATATGTAATATGTATTGATTGATGGTAGCATCTGTGAAAATTAAGTTGGTTAATTGTTGCAGGCTCTATTTCTTTGTGAGCTGTGATAGTTTGGAGCTTCTAAGTCTGGAGGAAGGTGGGGTTAAGGTGAAGCCTGAAGAATGCATAATGGATTTTAAAAGTTGACACTTGTTGGTATTCAGTTTTTAAATAGGGGACAAAGAATAATAAATGTGTTTGCATTTGTGTATATTAATATACTGCCAGTAAATAGAAAAGTTCTTGAGAATTTCAATTATGAGGGTTTTTTTTTTTTAGTTACAACTGAGTTATAAAAATATACAGAAAGTAACAGGACCCAAACAGTGAGTTGAAATCCTGCCTGTTGGGAAATTCTAGCTATGATACCTATATAACTATTAGGGTATAATTAGAGGATATTTTGAAAATAACAGAACACAAAAGTTTCAGACCCTCTTTTAAGCCTCAATTAAAACAACAACAACAACAAAAAACCTCAAAGAACATATGCCCCACTGAAGGGACAAACAGGTTATTTTTAAAAAGAGAAGGCACTTATTCAGCAAACATTTATTTAGCACCTACTATATGCCAGGAGCCATTAGACTTGGACTGTAAGATAAATAAGAGAGTCTTTTTCCTGAAGGGGCTCATAGCCAAGTAGAAGAGATTCCTAAGGTTAATTTGCATTGACTTCTTACCCCAGCATAATCCTATTTTTCTTCTTTTTTTTTTTTTTTTTTTTTTTTTTTTTGGGATGGATCTCGCTCTGTCACCCAGGCTGGAGTGCAGTGGCATGATCTTGGCTCACTGCAACTTCCGCCTCCAGGGTTCACGCCATTCTCCTGCTTCAGCCTCCTGAGTAGCTGGGACTACAGGTGCCCCCCACCACACCTGGATAATTTTTGTATTTTTAGTAGAGACAGGGTTTCACCATGTTAGGCAGGATGGTCTCGATCTCCTGACCTCGTGATCCACCTGCCTCGGCCCCCCAAAGTGCTGGGATTACAGGCATGAGCCACCATGCCTGGCCTTTTCTTCTTTTTTAGACCGTAGCTTCTCAATCTCTTCTATTGACTTCTGATTTTTGGCCTTCCCCGTATAGTAAATAATCTCTGTTTTCTGGTATTTATTCCCTACTTCTTTCCCAGCTATACATTCTCTCTCCCTCAATGATATCATCTATCCCCATTGTCTTCAGGTCTCATTTATTGTGGTGATTCTCAAATTGTTATCGCCAGGCTATACATACTCTTTTTCAAACTCCAACCCGACGTTTATAACCCTGTGGTAACACATGCATCTCAATCTGGCTCATCAGACTCTAAAGTCTAAAACTATTCCTTAGAAGATAATTTCTTGCCACCAAGTCTAGTTTTATACTTGAATTTGGGGCTCGATGTCATAACGTATTTTCAAAAGGAAAGAGAAATGAGTCAGTAATAGGCAGTAGTAAAAGAATCAATCTTAACACCAGGCGAAGTCATACTGGTAGTGTGATTTCAGTGAGGAGAGAAAGGCCAGCTGCCCCTCTCCCAAAATGCTTCCCCTGCCCACCTACTGAAAACTGAACTGAGGAGGGCCAAAAAAATTCAGGTATTAGGGACTAGAACTTTACCTGACAATCAGAGGCTTTCTAATGCAAGTTACCCATTGAAATTGTCACACATTAGAGATTTTACCAAAAGAAAGTTTGCTAGGAGAAAATGGGGAGAAAATGTGACAATGTGGGGCATTAGATGGGGAGGGCAAGATTCTGTAAGTGGAGTGATGGAGAGAGAAAGGAGAAGCCAAAGGAACCAAAGAAAAGCATCTCTTGCCAATTTTGTATGGTGCTTGCCTGGCAGTCGAAAACAGCCTGTTCAAAAGTGACTTTGGCTAAAAGGGTGGCACGAACTCTTCCAGCCAATCAGTAACACTGAGTTGAAAGAATAGAAACCATCCAAATTCTAACAAACATGGAAAAGAAAGGAAACACTTCTTGTTCCATCCCAGGAAAGAAGGGAAAGTACCTCTAACTTGATGCTGTTGTCAGAGAGCACTTTTATTCCTTTTCAGCTTGTGTGATCACAGGAATGTTGCTTCCCGAAAGCCACATACAGGCAGGTGGTTTTAGAGTTTTCTCTGCCTTCTCTGCCCTTGCGGTTATGAATTATATAGACTTTTAGTGCTTAACTACAAACAGAAGATCTTCCAGGTGGGGGATCTGAGTTAGGAAAAGAAAAATGCAGAAATACAAGTCACAGGGGTAATAAGGTCTCTTGGATGTGGGTAGAAAGTTCCTGACTTAATGCCGAAGGCTTAACCTGTGTATTGAACAGCTCGGCATACCTGGAGGGCCCTGGGGATTAGTGAAGGAGCAGGGCAGAGATGTTTTCGATGTGTGAATTGTTTACAAGCCCAAAACAAAGTAAACATTGGCTCTGTCACCAACTTGTAGTTTATTGAAATGGAGTAGGTACCCTAAGAATAGTGCCCAAGGAGGCCGGGCACAGTGACTCATGCCTGGAATCCCAGCACTTTGAGAGGCTGAGGCGGGCAGATCACTTGAGGTCAGGAGTTCGAGACCAGCCTGGCCAACATGGTGAAAACCATCTCTACTAAAAATACAAAAATTATCCAGGCATGGTGGTGGGCACTTGTAATCCCAGCTACTTGGGAGGCTGAACCAGGAGAATCACTTGAACCTGGGAGGCCGAGGTTGCAGTGAGTGGAGACCGCGCCACTGCACTCCATCCTGGGTGACACAGCGAGACTCAGTCTCAAAAAAAAAAAA
>NW_026652334.1:15709-23098 GCF_009828535.3 Hylobates moloch
CCCCCCAAAACTGTTACTTCCTTGAAGACAGGGTTTGATTCTTCCTTTGTGTTCTGCACAGAACAGAGGCTACTTCTGGTCAACTCTTAGGCATTCAGCATTGATCAGGGAGGCAAAGGACGAAGCTGGCATAAAATGCAGATGTCTAGTTCTGTGCTGGGTTGCGGGCTGGGTTTTCTAGGCAGCTCCACCATCCTAGCACTTTCTCACCTAACTACCCACCAGTCTCTACCATCCAATTGGCTTAGAATAGTTTAAGAAATATAGGGAGCTCCTACCCTCACTGGCCACCCCCCTTTTTCTCTCAGACTTCTTATGGTTGCCATATGTGATCCACAAACTAAGTTGAGCTATACTATGTGTAGACTAAATAAAAAAATCTCAGACAAGTCTTCTGAAAGTTCTCATTCCATCAAACATCTACTTTGCCGTAAAGGATATTTAAAGTATATATTAACCTAAGTTTACAATACAACAACCTTTTTATTTCCAAGATTACTGGACATGACAAAGATCACAGAAGATTACTGGGTATGACAAAGATCACATAAGCCACCTTTAGTACAGGGACTTGGTTTCACCTGTCTTAGTATTTTAAAGCTTCCTAAGGACAAAAAAAAGCAAGATTAATTCAGCTCATCAAAACGAAGGAGAAAAACAGAGTTTTCTCAAAGCTGGATGAAAAAAATTAACATCATACAAGATAAAATAATATCCTTATCCCTAAAATCTTAGACTTTCTGCTGCCAACATCAGTTTTAAATACATGTGCAAGATAAAGAGAGGGAATGAAATTGCTATAGAGACCTAAGTTGCCAACTCGGGCACTCAAGCTACACAGAAATATCCTTCAGATAGGAGCCTCTTATGGTTGGAAATAAAGCAAAAACACACCCTCTAGAACTCTGTTTGAATAAGAAAAGATGCCCTTTCTGTTTATTTTCACTTATAAATGAAGTTGAAATTTTCACCATAATGTGTTTTACCATGTGGGCCAACAAACATGAAGAGTGGCATTCGTCGTAATATCCACAAGCGTTTAGGATTTTTTTTCTAATTTTAAATCATGAATTTTTTCTGCCATTTTAAGTGAAGAAAAAAGCTGGCCCAATGAGGATCCCGCAGCCCTCAGCCACCAGTGATTGTTGAGAGCTTTTTTCTTTGTCTTTTTACTCTTTACCATGAATTCTTTTCAGACATCATCAGAATATGATTTCTACATTTCAGTACATTTTTAATATTAAAGAAATGCCTTCAACGGAAAGAACAATATCTTCCTGCTCTTTATTTGACCTTTTTTGGTTTGATGTGATTTAAAAAAAGATCTGGGCAACAGTTTTATAAAGAATGCACAGAGACATTCCTGAAAGAGCACACTAGTGAAAATAATCATGAAAAAAGGATTAAAAGATGCAGCTTCTTGCTCAATCTAACATAACTATTGCTCTCCCAGTACTGTTTCTTAGGGTTGCACTGGTTTTGTCTAAGTCAGTAACAGTGTACTTATGTTTTTCATATTCTTATGTAAGTGTTCCTAACAGAAATTGTACCTTCATGTACGTTTAAGTGGACGAAGCCAAGTTAATATTCATTACCACCAGGCTGAGCAACATGGCAAAACCCTGTCTCTACAAAAAATACAGAACTTAGGCATGGTGGTGCCCACCTGTGGTCGTAGCTACTCAGGAGGCCAAGGTGGGAGGATCACCTGAGCCCATGAAGTTGAGGCTGCAGTGAGACATGATTGTGTCACTGCACTTTAGCCTGGGTGACAGAGTGAGACCCTATCTCAAAAAAATTTTTTAAATAAATAAACATATATATATATACACATATATATATATTCATTACCAGTTTATCTGCTGTGTAAAAAAAATATAGATGTCAATCTCTCTTGAAAGATGGAAAGTGAACTACTAACTGGCTGCCGTTTCTCCATCTCACCTAGAGCAGATGTAACGCCGATTAAGGGAGCCCAGGTCTACGTGGTTGGATATGTTCTGCTTCATGCAAACTCTAGCCTCATAATAGGTCAGCAAAAATGTCTTTACATGGGCAAAAACAGTCCATGTAATGGTCTCAAACTTCAAAAGAATAATTATTTAATCTTATATACTTTTGAAATAGCATTGATCTCTGGTTCAACATAGAACTTACTCTCAGGGAGCCCACAGTCTAATGGGAGAAAGCAGTGTGCAAATCAATAGTTATAATAGTATCTGATAATGAAGTACAAGCGGAGGCTCTCGGGTAAGGAAGACCTTGTACAGGTCCCGACTCAGGTACCAAGTAGCTGTGTGACTATGGATAAGCCTATTTCTTCTTACGTAAACAGCCATAAAAGTACCATATAGCATTCATAGAAGATTAAATGAAATATAATATATGCAAAAGAGTACAATATGGTGCCTAATACATAGAAAACACTCCGTAAGTGTCAATCAATAACTGTTAGATGAACATAATACCAAGGCATTTTAGTGGAGGGATTGGTTACCGTGACTAGAAGGCTGAGGGAGGATGTCATGGAGAAGGTCCTATGTGAGAATGGAGAGTGGTTCTCTAGCCACTTCAGAGGAACGAAGGGCACAGAGGAGCACAGAACAGCATGTGCAAAGGCATGAGTCACAACATGACACGGGACTTTTGGGGAAAATGCCAAGTCATTACTGGAGCACAAGGTCCTGGAAAATTAGTCTAAGATCATATGAGAAGGTTCTTAGATGATCCATGCAAAGGAGGTTGTCATTAATCTACAGAGAAAAGAAATCACAGAAGTGTTTTTATATGGGAGTGAGGTTGGGGTGAGATGATCAGATCTGCATTTTAGAGAAACATGCAACAGTGTGGAGAATCAGTTGAAGAAAAAACTAGAAGCAGGATGGTGACATTAGGTTTCTCTTCCTGTAACAGAAATCAAGGTATGGCCAGGCAGCACTTTGGGAAGCCAAAGCGGGTGGATTGCTTGAGCTTACCTCGAGCGGGTGGATTGCCCAGCCTGGGCTAGGCAACATGGCAAAAACCTTGTTTCTACAAAAAAAAAAATACAAAAATTAGCAGGGCATGGTGGTACATGCCTGTAGTCCCAGCTACTTGGGAGGTTGAGGTGGGAGGATCACCTAAGACCAGAAGGTGGAGGCTGCAGTGAGCTGTGGTTGCATCACTGCTGTCCAACCTGGGCAACAGAGTGAGAACCTGTCTGAAAAAGAAATGAGCAGAAAAAAACAGAAGAGAGGAAGAAGGGAAGAAGGAAGGAAGGAGAGAGAGAAGAGAGAAGGAGGGAGGGAGGGTGCGGGGGAGAAAGGGAGGGAGGGAGGAAAGAAGGAAGGAAAGGAAGGAAGGGAGGAAGGAAGGAACGAGAAAGAGAAAAAGAGAAGAAAAAAAGAAGGAAAGAAAAGGAAGAGAGAAAGAAAGGAAGAGAGAGAGAGAAAGGAGGGAGGGGGAGGGAGGAAGGAAGGAGAAAAAGAAAGAAAGAAAAAAGAAAGAGAAAGAGAAAGGAAGGAAGAAAGAGAAAAGGAAGGAAGGAGAGAGAGAGGGAAGGAAGGAAGGAAGGAAGGAAAGAAGGAGAAATCAAGGTACATTAGTCTCTAATCAGAAACCTTGAGTTAGTTTTTCCATTGTCTTCAGAATAAAGCCCAGGTACCTTGGCATAAGCTTCAAAGTCCTAACCACCTTGTCTCCACCTATCTCACTTATCCCCTGCCCACCCCATGACCTCCACCCATACTTTACCTTGTGACAGTCCCTAAGCATGCCACACACAGTCACCTCTATGCTTCCTGCCCTTTCCTCAGCTAGCAGTTATTTCTTCCTTTCATCCATCTTGAAAGTTCCTGCTCATTCTTCAATGTCCCAGTCAAATCTCATCACCTCTGTGAAGGTCTCCATTATCCCACATAGGAGTTACTGATGTCTCCTGTTCCTTTCCTGGCCTATTATATGTCAGTTATGTATTTCTGAAGCTCCTTTTTACTTCTCATGTAAAAAGTATAAGCTTTTTTCTTTCAGAAAGCCTAAAGGAAGTATTTTGATGGCGTCACACTCCCTAAGTTTTAATAGAACAAAAAATTCTTTTCTCTCTGCTGTTAACATGATGGTGTTAAGAAATGTTCTGCTGTGAGGTTGTGGGTTCTCGGCTCCCTTTAGCTGGAAGGTGGGAGATTCATGCACAAAATCCTCGTTAGTGTTCATTCGAGCTGCCTAAGTAAATCCGGGGTGCACCGGTGGGACAACGGCTTCATTTGTCTTCCTATTTTGTGTTTTGTATAGAATACCATATCTGACAAGACATGCCTTCTCAAACATAAGGAGATAATTGGTACTTTGAGGGAGAGGTTAAGCTTATTTATAATTGTCAGGAGTTTAAATATGCAGAAAAGAAAGAGCAGTCGTAGCTTGCCTCTTTTGAAAAATGCCCTCAAACCACGTCAGAACTGTCTGTCTAAATCAGATATTTTGAACGATATTTAACTGAAGGTTAGATGTGGATCTTTTATTTTAAGTTTTGCTTTAAAATAGAAAACTATATGTTTATCAACAAATTAATTTCTTCTCAAACTCCCCTTATTTTTTTTTCGAGACAGAGTCTCGCTCTGTCACCCAGGCTGGAGTGCAGTGGCGTGATCTTGGCTCACTGCAACTGAAATGGCCTGGTCTTCTTGCTTATTTTCCTTGATCTTGGCAGCACCTAACACCTACTTTCCCTCCTTCCTTTGTGAAACCCAAAGCCTTTCTCCCCACTCTCCTAACTTTCATCTCATCTCTGGAGCCATTTCTGGTCATTCCCTGCTTCTGCTTCCTTCTCCTACATCCTAAATGTGGAAGTCCCTTATAGATGAGCCTTGGCTCCTGGGACATTCCTGTTCTCCCCTTTCCCCTTCAGAGAGCTCTTCCATTCCCGGGGCTACAGCTTCTTCTTCTGGCCTGTGATTCTTGGGCCTCTAGTCCTGCTTTTCTCCTGAGCTCTGCTTGCATATTTCCTCATGAATGTCTCCTCTGCTCCACAAACTAAGTAAATGCAAACCCCCAAACATACATTGTGTCCTACCCACACCCAGACCAACTCCCTGTACGGTACCCATTGCCTTGTCTCTGCAGGAACATCACCCTTCTTCTAGGCACATGGTTGAAGCATATATTCTCATATAACTCATCTCTTGCTTCTATTCTATGAGACAGGTAATTAATCAGCTTCTATTTTATGACCTTCCCATAGCCATCACCTCAGATCAGACTAGGAGTTCCTCACTTTCCTAGATCACTCCAGCACCTCCCAGCTGCCCCCCTGAATCCCAGAATCTCCTCTCCTGAGATTTCATCGCAATGTTTCCATATCAATCCTCTTCCCTTCTCCACCTCCCAGTAATAAATGGGCACAGTACAGGGTTAGATGTCAGGTTTCAGTCGTGGTTCTAGCAGTTACGCACTGTGAACCTGTTTCCTTCTCTATGGAATGAGTAGATAATGTGTGTCTTCCAAATTGTATGTAAGAATTAAATAGAATCATCACAGTATGTAAAAGATTATGCATCAATTGCTTAATACAGTATCTGGCACATATAAGGTGTTCATAATGTGGGGTTTTCTTTGCTTTTTCTATTTTTTACTACATTCAATCTAAATTTGTTGACATAACTTTACTACCTTCCATAATTTCAAGGTGCCACCTACCTATTCAACAACAACTTTGTTCAGCCTTTTACTCATTAAAACAATATTTACTAAGCATTTGCTATGTGCCCAGTGCTCCAACTTTACTTCTACGTATAAATTGTAAATATCAGGGAGACTCCAAAACCCCCATCAGCCTCACTGAGTATCAGCCTTATTCTGTAGGTTTTCTTGGGTCTTTTATTAACAAAGTCAGTATAAACCCCAAGAGTCTTTCTCCACCTACCCTTTGGTTGGGGTTTTTGTCCTTTGTTGATGAAAACTACCTTTTTTAGGAAGTCTAGCCCCAATCAAAAAGACCTAGTCACCCTCTTTCTGAGAGGAAAGTCAGACATTGTAAACAGAAGTGAAAAACACCCTATCCCTCCCCCAGGTTTTCCCCAAACGCTTTCAGGGATGTACCTTGCAACATAGAGAAGACACTTCCTTCTAACTTGTTTAAACTTGGTCTTCCATATATTCATGTTCTTCAACATGTACCTGTCCAGACTTTCCACATTCAGCCTTTCTCGTCCCATGCCTATAGAATTGCTATACTGCTCAAACTGCTTTAGGACCTGTACCAGCTCTTCTTTAAAAGAATGGAGTATTCATAGTATATATCAACGTAAGGAAAGAAAAAATATTAGGAATGTTATTATTAAGAAGAAAAACATTAGAAATGAGAACAAAATTATATATTCTGGCAAGAAAGGAGCTGGCATTTGGTTTTAGAAGAAAAGAGGCATGAGTCATTGACTATCTCAACCATATATAAAAAGTCTGATAGTGAGTAAACCGGAGAAGCACAGAGGAGGAAAGAGCGTGATGAAACCAACTCCCCTCTTTTCGGGGTGAATCTCTAAGATCCTCTTTGATCTCAGCAGCCCCGTAGGCCCTGGTGTTTGCCTCCGACTTTCTCAGCTTTGAAGCCAGCCTACTTATTAATAGCCACTGTGCTGATTAAGAACTGCAATACCGAGATGACAGAATCTTCTCTTTGTCTTTAGGGAAAGCATGCGTGACGAGTTTACCCTAGACATTCTGAAGACCTTGTCATTTTGAGACAAAGACTGACTTAACACCAAAGGTTGTAAGCTCTGTGTGATTCATTCATTCATCAGTAAATATTTATTGTATTGAGTTGCTACCATATGCCAGCCACCATGCTAAATGCTGAGGCCGTAGCAGTCAGCAAAATGAACACAGTCCCTACCTAGTGGAGCTTGGTCTAGTCACCGGGGTCAGCCAACTTTCTATAAAGGGCCAGATAACAAATGTTTCAGGGCTTTGTGAGCTATAAGGTCTCTATCAAGACTACTCAATACTGCCATTGTCATGAGAAAGCAATCACAGACAATAAGGAAACAAATGAGCACGGCTGTGTTCCAGTAAAACTTTATTTACAAAAACAAGCAGTGTCCCAAATTTGGTCTGCAGGCTGAAGTTTGTTGACCCCTGGTCTAACAGATGTGACACACCTAAATGTAAGTGAATATTTTGCATATTCTATGTTGTCTCAATTCAGACCGTTTGGGTTGCAAGTGACAGAAAATCTAACCCAAACTGAAAAATCCAAAGACAGGGCTAACTTTAGGTACAGATTGATAAAGGGCTTAGTTTATTTTTCTCCACTTCTCAATTCTTCCCCTGGATTGCCAAAACCCTCAGTTCACTTCTTACTCCATGAGAGCAAGATGGTTGTCACAATTCCAGAATGACATCCATGGGGAAAGTCCA
>NW_026652334.1:48186-60104 GCF_009828535.3 Hylobates moloch
CTGAGTTCAAATCATGTTTTACCTCTCTGTGCTTCCCTCATTGGGTGATCAGAAGGATTAAGTCCATATAAAAACATGGAGAGTCACACCTGGCACACAGAAAGTCCTCAGTAAATGTTTGCTTGTGGTAACTTTATTAACCTCATAAATAGAATGAAAACAGATTGGTTAAAGTTTTTCATGACTTTATTAAAGTAACAGGATTCAGCTTTATATAATGATTTTTAAATTGAGCATTTGAGTTTAAGGATTCAGGGTAGTAATATTTTCCCAGTTGACAGTCTCACTCATACATGAGGTAATTACATATTTTCCAGAGGCTTATTTTAAATTCATTCAAATTCACTGAAATCAGAAAAACTAAGAATAAAGGAGTAGACAGGAAGTATAAATGCACAAATCTTCAATAAATGTTGGAAAATGTAACTTCTGAATTTGAAAAGTGATGGAAGGAATAATGGTGATCAAAGAGCAACCTTAGTCACACCCAATCTTCTACTCTCGATGGCCTAGACTCCTGCTAGAGAGAAACCATCACATGTGAATAGTGGGCAGGGTGGGAGGAAGGAGAGTCAAGAGAAACCAACCATGAGCATGAACCAAAAGGCTTAAGTACTTGGCCGTGACCTCCAAAGTACTTGAACACTGAGGGACATAGGCCCCCAGGGCAAATGAAATCATAGATTTGGTCAAAGTGTAATGAAGACAACAAAACCAAAGCATAGCTGTGGCCTGACCCCAGCTGCCCCTGCCACACCTCAACTCTCAGCAAATAGCTGGTTCCATTCAAAAATGAGGTGTAATTTTTCTTTTAGAAAAAGGAACTAGCATATTATCTTTGCTGGATTAAAAGAGAGGAGAAGAAAGAATGTGAGCAAATAATGTTCTGTATATCAAATGGAAAATTACAGGAGGAAGGTTCAGACTAATTACAGTTCTTTATAACAGCTCTTCACAGTGTCAAAGCATTCACAAAACACATTTAGACATCTCTCAAGGAAAATGGTGGAGGGAGATAGAGAAGTAGAAAAAAGAAGAGACATATTTTAAGATTATATAAGTCAACAGACAGATGAAAAGTGATCTCTCAGAGCTTAGGAAAAATGGTAGACAAAAGCAAACGATTACAGAGATTGAAACCATAGTAGATGAAACAAAAATAGAAAAATCATAACTAAAACCATCCAAGGAAATATAGTAATTAGGCTAGAGGCTATTATACAAAATGAAATGAAAATATAAAATAGATATAAAACGATAAGAAGAGTTTGGTGCAGTGATGCATGCATGTAATTTCAACTACTCAGGAGGCTGAGGCAGGAAGATTGGTTGAGTCCAGGAGTTGGAGACCAGCCTGGGCAACATAGCAAGACCCTGTCTCAAAATAAAATGATATGAAAGTATAAGTGATAATAGAGAAAATGTATAATTATGGGAGATTGTCAAAGAAGGGTCAACACATGCAAAGTTTGTGTCTCTGAAGAAGAGAACCAACAGAAAAAATATATATATAAATATATATAATAAAATACAAATAATTATTCTAACAAAGGAAACTTTTGTTCAAATAATGGAATGTAAAGGTAGAAAGGGCACACACAATGTCTCAGGAAAATTAATATAAAATAATTAGTATCAAAGCATTTCCCAGTGAAGTTACTAAATGAAGGAAAAAGAAAATCATAGCATCTAAGCAGAAAAAGAAAGTTATATTTAACATGAAAAAAATCAGATTGGCCTCAGACTTTACCATGGCAATATGTAATGCTAGAAAACACTGGGGAAATGTTCTGAGGGGCTCAAGTAATCCTCCTGCCTCAGCCTCCCGAGTATTTGGGACTACAGGTGCACACCAGCATGCCTAGCTAACTTGATCTTTGTGTTCACAAAGTTATGAGAGAAAGAAAGTGGGATTGAAGCATTTTTATACCCAACAAAGTTGTCTTTTAAATATACAGGCAATGGATAGACTTTTTTGTTTTTTTTACTGTGAATGTACTTTATAATTTGTGTTTACAATTGAAATTCTGGAAATTCAAAATCAACATCTTTGCCTATGAGCTCCTTATAAACACCAGAAAAAGTTTTGACCTTGTGTTCCATATTGTTCTGCTGTGCTTTGTCCAAATTAACCTGTATGAGCTGGCTGCCATCCAGTTTGACGTGAGAAGACCAAATCCTCAAGGACTGCATTGTAAATGCAACCGAGCTAAGCCTTGAGGTCCGAGTTCATCTCCAGCTTCAGAAGACCCTGGAAAATGCCAGACTTGAACTTGTCCGGCTTCTCACCATTGGGCTTCACCATCTTGGCACTCAAACGGAACATGGCCTTCTTGCTGAGTGCCAGCTTAGGAAAACAGATAGACATTCTAAACAGGTAAGGATGTAAGAAATAGTGCATGCCCCAGTTCCCCAGCTATGGCCACTTTCTGGTCCCCAACACAACCATAGCTGAAGAACAACAGCAAGTTGAGTTGTTCGTGAAGGCTGGCAGTGATGGGGCCAAGATTGGGAACTGCCCCTTCTCCTAGAGACTGTTCATGGTGCTGTAGCTCAAGGGAGTCACCTTCAGTGTCACCATCATTGACACCAAGAGGCAGACCGAGATTGTGCAAAAGCTGTGCCCAGGAGGGCAGCTCCCATTCCTGCTGTATGGCATGGAAGAGCACAAGGACACCAACAAGATTGAGGAATTTCTGTAGGCAGTGCTGTGCCCTCCCAGGTACCCCAAGCTGGCAGCTCTGAACCCTGAGTCCAGCACAGCTGAGCTGGACATATTTGCGAAATTTTCTGCTTACATCAAGAATTCAAAGCCAGCACTCAATGACAATCTGGAGCAGGGACTCCTGAAAGTCCTGAAGGTTTTAGACAGTTACTTGACATCCCCCCACTCAGAAGAAGTGGATGAAACCAGTTCTGAAGATGAAGGCATCTCTCGGAGGAAGTTTCTGGATGGCAATGAGCTCACCCTGGCTGACTGCAACCTGTTGCCAATGCTTCACATAGTGCAAGTGGTATGTAAGAAGTACCAGGGGGGCCGGGTGTCATGGCTCATGCCTGTAATCCCAGCACTTTGGGAGGCTGAGGCAGGCAGATCACTTGAGGTCAGGAGTTCAAGACCAGCCTGGCCTACAAGGTGAAACCCCATCTCTACTAAAAAAAAAAAAAAAAAGAAAAAAAAATTAGCCAGACGTGGTGGTGCATGCTTGTAATCCCAGCTACTCAGGAGGCTGAGGCAAGAGAATAGCTGGAACCTGGGAGGCAGAGGTTGCAGTGAGCCAAGATCATGCCACTGCACTCCAGCCTGGGCGACAGAGTGAGAGGCCATCTCAAAAGAAAAAAAAAAGTACCGGGGATTCACCATCCCTGAGGCCTTCTGGGGCGTGCATCGGTACTTGAGCAATGCCTATGCTCAGGAAGAATCTGCCTCTACCTGTCCAGATGATGAGATCAAGCTCGCCTATGAGCAAGGATCCAAGGCCCTCAAATAAGCCCCTCTTGGGACTCCTTCAGCCCCCTCCATTTTCTCCACAAAGGCCCTGGTGGTTTCCACATTGCTACCCACAGGACACACTCCAGAATGGCCAGTGGGCAGGGAATCCTGGAGCACTTGTCCCGGGATGGTGTGGTGGAAGAAGGGATAAGGGAAAGAAATAGGGAGCCTGGGTGAGATTTTTACTGTGGGGTGGGATGGGTAGGACAACATATTTCAGTAGTAAAATACAGAATAAAATTTATTTAAAAAGGAAATAGTGCATGCATGAGTTGTTTTTAAAAGAGTTGAAACTCAAACTTTCAGAACCAGTGCTGAGTGATAGAAAAAAAAATAGTCAATATATAACCCATGAACCCTCAATAAATGTTACCCTGAGGTCTGGTTTATAAAGCATGTGTTTTGCTTTGCATTTTTCCTTCATTGGAGTCAGCTAACGGACTCAAATAAGTGAGTAGCTGGAACTGGCTCACTTGGAAGTAAGTTGAAGAAGAGAAGTTGAGAAAAATCAGTAGATAGGAGAATCAACAGATATTTTATCAGCAAAGACTTTGCATCTCTGGGAGAGATCATGTTTTATTATTTCTTTTTTTCCTTTAGGTATAAGTCACAGGATTATAGCATATCCCAAAAAAAGCACTTTGCCAAAAATTGAAAATTTGTATTCTATAACAGTGGCCACAGGATTTTAGTAGGTAATGAAATGAATTCTTGAGCACATTTCTTCCTTAATTCAGTTTAGTGTAAGAAAAGTTGGGTCTTAAAGACTGTTAATTTTAAATTATCTTCAGCAAATTGATAGGCTTATCCAACTCATCTCAGTTGTACACAATTTTCATAGTATATTGCCTATTTCCAGGTGTGTATAGTGTGTATGATGAATCACTTGGTATGATACACTGCAACTCAGCTTTAATGTTTGGTTAAGTCATGCACAGCACATGCAACAGATTTTTAAAATATTCTATCATATTTCATAGTAGGAGGAAGAGAAATGCAGAAACACAGCTCGAAAAAGACACCAATATCTACACATGCATATTCACGTCTCATCCATGCACATCTTCATCCTATTCAGGCATATTCTTCCAAAGGCTTTTCTTCTACCCTGTCACTCCTTTAGCCTTGAGAGAGATGAATGGGATGAGCCACCAACCTATTTTTTTTACTAGCCCAGTGAGCATCAGTTAGTTAAACACAGGCCCGATAGTATTTGAGAGGCAGAAAGAAACCAGGATCCAGGAACCTTCCTATGCCCAGTGCACTCTACCTGTCTACTTGTGTCAAAGGGGGTTGGAGACACAGCTATGCAGATTCTCCTTCATTCATGTCTTCATGATTATATGAATCACATTTAGTGCCCCAACTACCTGACAGTTTGGAGGAGTAGGGATTTTGGGGTGGTTTTGGGGAGAAAGTCTCACTCTGTCACCCAGACTGGAGTGCAGTGGCCCAATCTTGGCTCACTACAGCCTTGATCTCCTGGGCTCAAAGGGTCCTCCCACCTCAGCCTCCCAGGTAGCCGAGACTACAGCTGTGCACCACCATGCCCAGCTAATTTTTATATTTTCTTAAAGATGCCCAGGCTGGTCTCGAACTCCTGGGCTCAAATGATCTGCCCACCTCAGCCTCCCAAAGTGCTGAGACTACAGGCATGAGCCACCACACCCTGAAGGAGTATTTTAATCAAAGCAGAGACATGCTATGAGTTGTCCTCAGATGACAGCTTAGTATGGTTGGAGTTCACATCCTGATCAAGGAGAGGCTGCAGGGCTAGCATAGTGGGGAACTTCATGAGTGGGGAGGAGAGAACAATTATTTTACTTATTCAGATGCCGAAAATTGTGTTCACAAGGATTTTAAAGAAATAAAGCATTGTTACAGGGACCATCTCTCTCAGAGTCACAGGGTCAGGCTGGGTAGCCTTTTCAGTTTTTAACTCTTTCTTCTTATTTCATCTTTATTGTGTGGTTTCTGACCGCGTGTAACAAACCTTTCATTGTGATCAACAGATACTGTTCTGAGACTTCCTAAATTCAAAACAATCATTTATGTGGTAAAAAGATAATTCTTAATTTTTTTCCAATTTAGATAATTGACATACGACGAGAATATGAAACAAAGTTGAAAGGATTGATGCCAGCATCCCTAAGACAAGAACTTGAAGACATCATTTCCTCCCTAAAATCACAGGTAATTACTAGAATCAAGGCATTTTCAAAGGATTTAGGGGATACTCTGAAAAGAAACTTGCAAATAAATCTGATTCCAAATTGATGCCAGAAATCAATGTGATGTCATTGCATAACCTACTACTCAGGATAAATTTTCATTTTGTTTTAATTTTTTTCTTACTTGTTTAATAACTCACTGTCTCAATAAGAATTTCTTTAAAGCACCCTTAAAATTGAAAAGTTCAGTCAGTTATAACTTCATTTACAGTCTACCTTCCAATATAGCCTCATCCTTTTATTCTTGGTATCAGGTCCAAAATGCCATCACTTAGCATATGGCTGATTCCTCACTGTGTAAAAGTGCAGAGAAATTGAAAGCACAGTTATGTTAGAAGCACTTTTATTCTGGTGTGTATTTTATATGATCATTAGAGATAACAAGATGTATTCTAAGTTCAAGGCAAAATAATGACAAGGTATTCAAACAATTAGGTTAAATAGTTCTTGTTGAAATGTGTGGTTCTTGTCTGGGTGTGGTGGCTCATGTCTATAATCCTAGCACTTTGGGAGGACAAGGCAGGCAGACCACTTGTGGTCAGAAGTTTGAGACCAGCCTGGCCAACATGGCAAAATCCTGTCTCTACTAAAAATACAAAAATTAGCTGGGTGTGGTGGCCCATGCCTGTAATCCCAGCTACTTGGAAGGCTGAGGCAGGAGAATCGCTTGAACCCCAGAGGCAGAGGTTGCAGTGAGCCGAGATCACACCACTGCACTCCAGCCTGGGTGACAGAAAAAGACTCTGTCTCAAAAAAAAAAAAAAATATATATATATATATATATGGTCAGATGCGGTGGCTCACACCTGTAATCCCAGCACTTTGGAAGGTCAAGGCAGGTGGATCACCTGAGATCAGGAATTTGAGACCAGCCTGGCCAACATGGTGAAACACCATCTCTACTAAAAATACAAAAATTAGCCAGGCATGGTGGTGCATGCCTGTAATCCCAGCTACTCAGGAGGCTGGGGCAGGAGAATCACTTGAACCTGGGAGGCGGAGGTTGCAGTGAGCCGAGGTCATGCCCAATGCACTCCAGCCTGGGTGACAGAGGAAGACACCATCTCAAAAAAGGAAAAAAAAAAGAAAGAAAAAAAGAAATGTGATGTGGTTCATGATGTGAGAAAAATTTCTAACATGTTTGAATGTTTTACGTATTGTTGGTGTCATGAGAAAGAGTTTACATATTCACATTTCCAACATACTTTGAATTTTTTTTTTTTTTTTTTTGAGATGGAGTTTCACTATGTCACCCAGGCTGGAGTTCAGTGGCACTATCTCAGCTCACTGCACCTTCTGCCTCCCAGGTTCCAGCGATTCTCCTGCCTCAACCTCCCAAGTAGCTGGGATTACAGGTGCATGCCGCCATGCCCAGCTAATTTTTAGAGACAGGGGTTTGTTTGTAGAGACAGGGTTTTGCTATCTTGGCCAGGCTGGTCTCGAACTCCTGACCTCAAGCAATTCGCCCACCTCAGCCTCCCAAACTGTTGGAATTACAAGCATGAGCCACTGCGCCCAGCCCACTTTGAAGTTTAAGACATATTTTTCCTTGAAAAACTCCATGAAGGAAAGGATTTCTTTACTCCCTGTATCAAGTACTGTGCCTGGCACATAACAGGTGCTTAATAAATATATTTATGAATAAAATAAATGGTATGATTTGATGATATCCACGTTATCTATTTATAATATGTAAGATAAAATGTGGAACACATTTTAGCTGCTCTTTTTATATTCCCCTAGTAAAACTTCTCTCATCTGAAAATGAAATGTTCATAATCTCAATCCATATGCTACTGTTTGCGATTTTGCTTCTAAGGGCTATCAAATTTTGTTCACGCCTGCATATAAAAATAAGTAGTGGAGGAGATGGGAACATACAAAGGGTTAAATAATCTTTATTTACATGAAAAGCTCCACTCCAGGTGTGGTTTACTCATTAAGTTTGTAGGTGAGCTACAGATAGTGTCAGCTAGGTAGGACCTGACGCCTTCAGAGGAGTTTTTTTAGGAAGAGGAAAAAAAAAGGAATCTGATACCCACCTGCAGGGCTTCTGTTATCATTCATATCATTTCACTGTAATAAAAGCCACTTCAGCCTCCTAAAACTGGATGCTGACCCAGAAAGAGAGTGCTGCCAGCTGCGATAGGGCCTCAGAGTTGGCAGCTGCACGGAGGAGTCACAGGCCATACAGTGAGCAAATTTAGTTTGAAAGCACAGGTGCCTGTGTTTTTTGAGAATTGTTGGAATTCCGATTACAGAGCATGGTTGGGGGAGGGAAGTTGAATCAGTGTAATCCCTGCATCTGTCAAAATTATCAATTGTCCTATGGGTCACTTGAGCAATTGGATAAAATGAAGACCAGGGTGCTATACAAATAAGCAAAACCAGGAGGACCACTTTGAGATGCACCCATTTAGAAAGACCGTGTTTTCTTGTCTTTCAAGCACATTTTCTGTTCTGCCAGCTGTACTCTCTTGCATAACTATGTTTCGGGATCAACTGTTGCCATGGTTTCAGTTCAGACCAAAGATGCAAGAATAAACAATTCTGAAACGATCAAATACCACTGACTCTTGATTACATTATAAGTTGGCCCCAAACCATTTGGGTAGTGTAAGGTGCTTTTGAGTCCATGCCTGATACAGGCATCTTTAACAGTACAGAAATGTATGCTTCACAGTAATCAAATGCTTTGTAAAGGCCTGATTTAAGAGAATATGCTAAACAACCCAGTTTCCTCCAGCCTCCTAAGAATGGCTATCTGGGGGTTGTACCTGCTTTGAGCTCTGCACTAGGCGGTTTCTATAGTTGTTTCATGTCATCCTTATAACCTTGGGAAGTAGCTGTCATTAATCCCATTTCACAGATTAAGCATCAAGAGCTTAAGTAATTTTCCTAGAGCCACAGATGGCAAGCCAGGAATTGAACCAAAGTTGGCCTAACTCCAGACAATGCTCAGGCTCTTTCCGCTATGAAGTTCTGTCTCTCCAACCTCATGGAATCCCTAGGATGGATTGAGGTTTCCAGAAAGCAGTAATTTTCTTTACACTCACTCACTCATTCATTCATTCATTCATTCATTCATTCAACAGCTAGTGAAACCAGCTACATGCCCAGCCCTGTGAAAGAAACTGGGGTGGAGAGACAGAAAAGTCATTCCTGCCCAAGAGAAGCTCTCAGGTTTAGGGAAGAGATATGAAAACAAATAACCACAAAGCAGTTTGAGAAGTACCAGTAATAGAGGAGAGGAACACAGAGAAGGGGACCGCTGGCTTTGTCTGGGGCTAGGAGGCGAGGAGCAGCTGGGGAGGAGGTGAACGATTCCACAGGAGAGGTGACATTTAAACCAAATGGTGGAGGATGAATGCGAGACAGAAAGACAAGTGTTCCAAAGAGAGAAAGTGGCCTGGGCCAGAGAGCAATGGAGTGAGAAAGACGTGGTGTAGAAGAGCAATGGTGGGCAGGGCTTGAGGACAGGTAAAGCCACAATGATGGGGGCGGGCCAGATCAAAATGGCTCTGCGATGAGGAGTTTGAACTTTATTCTGTTGTATCTGATGGATTTTCAATAAGGATGGGATGTGACCAAATGTAAAAAACACAACATTGACATTCAACAAATCCTCTGAGTTTTATCTAGGGAATTGTCTGAATTTAAATAAAATCTTACCATACTATTTGCACAACATTGACACGTAAGCCACATCCACTTCTTCTCACACAAGGTGTCTTTTCTAGGTTAATTTTCTGAAAAAGAGAGCTTCCATCCTTCAAGAAGAACTGACTGCATATCAAGGCAGAAGGTACAGCCCATAAGCAAGTGTCTGTCTCCTGATTAGTTTGTGTTGTGTCATCTGTGAGCCTCCTCATTTGGCCTTTGTCTTTATTAAAATGCTTGGACATAATACCAGTTTTGAAAAAGACTTGTTTTTAGTAAGTAGGATGTCTTTAAGAAGTCACCCCCCTTCTCATCCCAGTGCTTAGTCTGTACTATCAAAACAAGATGAGATAATCTGCCGGGCACAGTGGCTCACTCCTGTAATCCCAGCACTTTGGGAGGCCAAGGCAGGAGGATCACCTGAGGTCAGGAGTTCAAGACCAGCCTGGCCAACATGGTAAAACGTTGTCTCTACTAAAAATACAAAAATTAGCTAGGTATGATGGCACACGCCTATAATCCCAGCTACTCAGGAGGCTGAGGCAGGAGAATTGCTTGAACCTGGGAGGCAGAGGTTGCAGTGAGCTGAGATCACACCACTGCATTCCAGCCTGGGCAACAGAGTAAGACTCTGTCTCAAGAAAAAGAAGAATGAAAGATGAAAGATGAAAGGATCTGCAGGGGCATGGCAGGTCCAGGCCTTACCTGGACAAGAGGACAGGACGTTGTCTTGAGACCCAGTGATGGAGTGAAGGAGACACGATCTTCCTTTAAGATAGTGAGATGATGCAGTACTTGCTAGGATAGCTCACATCTTCAAAGTCCTTTCCCCTAAGGGTTTGGTGGTGTTCTCCAGACCAGAATAGATTAACAGCTCAGTGATCCAGCACTCACAGTGACTTGAGTACCCTCAGTGCTCTTTCTGGGGATGCATGAGACCTTTTGTAGTCAAAGGTTCCCAGTGCCGTCACTAACATAGATTGTGTTTACCTGCTGTAATTCCATCAAATGCCCTTCCTGTTTCTGCAGTGAAAGACTGAACTACTTATTTGGCTTTGAATTAAAAGGAAAGATCTTATGAATCGCACATTTTTCAAAAGATTCTGTTTGCTTGGTGTAGGTAAGATTTGATCCCTTATAGATAAGCATAAATTATGAAATTTTGATATCAAATATCCTTTTCAACCCCTATCAACTTCTCCAGAATTGAAGCTTATTTTTTGATTGACATACCTGTTAAACCTAGAGAAAGTCGTGACTGTGATTTTTGGTTTACAGGTAACTGCACGAGAGAATGCAATGGATGCAATTTCCAGGCTGCGCTGTGGACTTCTTCCAGCAGGTTTGAAGATTTGGATATTGTAAACTGTGAGATCAGTGACATTTTTTAAATCCTTAAATGTAATTAAGATCATAAAAACATGCATCATTCATACACTAGTGGGGTGGTTTTATTTGTGTCTGCCTAAGTTTTTTTTTAACATTCCTTTATTTCCAATTTTCATGTTTGTGTGCATTTGAGTATGTGCTGAGAACTGCTTATATTGGGCAAAGTGATTTCCTATGATATGCCTTGTTAATCCTTTTGCATAGAATTTTACAGTTGCGTACAATCAAAATCACGTTTATAGTATCATATCAAAAATTCTAACCTGTTTACATTGTTTTCATGTTCATGTTCGTATATTATTAAAATATTATTTTGTACTGATCAGTTTTATTTCTACTTTTTATTGAACCTCATTTGCTAAAATAAGTGTGACATATATATGGTATTTTTCCCAAGCAAATGTTAGCAATCTCAAATTGTACTTTGGGAAAATATACCTTATATCATATCAACAATCAACTCCATAATTAGTGCATGAATTGGTGTTTAGGATAAAATCACTGGATCATCTGATATCAGTCCAAGTATTTGTCTTGTTGGTCTCCAATCACGTCCTGGAACCCTAGAGGCAGAATATGGTGTAACAATTTTAGATAGCTGCTGTGGTTTTATTGTTACTTTCTTGATCTCCTTTTTTATGGTTGTTGTTTTAATTATAATATCAATCGATGATCCTTAAGAAAGCCTAAAAAATGTGAAGTCAGGTTATGAGGACACAACACATTGGCAAGTAGTCACAGAATGTGCTTTACTTGGTCCGGTTTGCATGTGGGCACCGCCTGGTTGAGAGACTATGGTGTTGCTTCCATGAGTGGATGGTTAAGTCTGCGTCCCTCTCCCCGTTCAAATGCCCAAGTGCTGTTCTGTGATGATTGGTCAACCCATTTGCCAAGGAAATTTTGAATTGCGGAGAATGAGTGGATGCTCCACATTCTTTCGACTGCATTTTGGTGTGTGCCATGGGCATTTTGAGCTCTCTAAAAATCTGGCTCATGGGCGGGGCTGTAATCCTCTGGTTTACTGTAAAAGGACGGGGCACAAAGTTTATTTACACTTTTTCAAAATCCTTTTCTCTTTCCCACGCCCAAGTCTGTTGTTTGCAGCCCAAGGATTAATTACCCCTTTTTGTACTGTAACTGAGCCA
>NW_026652334.1:60114-90384 GCF_009828535.3 Hylobates moloch
AAGTGCATCACCATCCATAGAAGGCAGTGGTGTTTTAGCTTTCTTTCTAAGAGTAAAAAGGAAAGGTAAAACATCAAAAATGGTGGGAGAAAAGTTTCAGAACACAAGGTCATTTTAATTCATAGTTTCCTTAAAAGAACTATCTCTTCTGAGCTTTCATATTTTGTTCAGAAATGTCATCTCTTTTAAGCCTTGTCATTAAAGACAGTTTGCTCTTTAAAGTGAATTATCAAAGGGTATAGAAATTGCAAGTTACTGAAACTAAAATGCATGATCAATTTTAAGTCTGCTAACTAAAGCCTACTTAAAATTGGATGTGTTTTTGTCCTGGCAGCCCCTTTGATAAAACCAGAAAAAGATACATCGTTGGTCAATTCAAAGTAGGGAATGAAGATAATTCGATAAAACTTTTTTTCAACTGATATTGAAGTGGTTCTTGGCTTTGGAGAGTTGATTAGGAAGCGGTGGCATAGGCTGTAATGGTATTTGAAACGTGGAAATGGAGGCCAGGCGCGGTGGCTCATGCTTGTAATCCCAGCACTTTGGGAGGCTGAGGCGGGCAGATCACGAGGTCAGGAGATTGAGACCATCCTGGCCAACATGATGAAATCCTGTCTCTACTAAAAATACAAAAAAAAAAAAAAAATTACCTGGGTGTGGTGGCGTGCACCTGTAATCCCAGCTACTCGGGAGGCTGACACAGGACAATCACTTGAACCTGGGAGGTGGAGGTTGCAGTGAGCTGAGATGGCACCATTGCATTCCAGCCTGGGTGACAGAGCAAGACTCTGTCTAAAAAAAGGAAGAAAAGTAAAATGGAATACCCTAGATTTTGACCTGGTTAGTATTAACATTCTTCATTATATTGTTTTAAAATCAGATCATATTATTTACTTCTCATATGGAGGAAGAGAAATTAAATTTGTAACATAAGACTGAAGAAATTTTAAAATCTGGATTCCTCACCAATAGCTAGTTCCACTGAAAATCTGTTCTTCCAGACATTTCCATTTTAAGCGAGGATTTCCATCACGCAAATGTTTGTTTTGTTTTATTTGTTTGTTTCTTTTTAAGATGGAATTTTGCTCTTGTTGCCCAGGCTGGAGTGCAATGGCGTGATCTTACCTCACTGCAACCTCCACCTCTGGGTTTAAGCGATTTTCCTGCCTCAGCCTCCTGAGTAGCCGGGACTACAGGCATGCGCCACCATGCCCAGCTAATTTTGTATTTTTAGTAGCGACAGGGTTTCTCCATGTTGGTCAGGCTGGTCTCGAACTCCCGACCTCTGGTGATCCACCCATCTCGGCCTCTCAAAGTGCTGGGATTACAGGCATGAGCCACCATGCCCAGTCCAAGCAAATGTTTTAAAACCAAAGAACCAAGATGTTGCTATGGGTTCTGCTATTTTGAGAATGCTTAATCTAGACTTTAGGCTAATACATATTTTTTTTAATTTTTTACTTTTTTGAGGCTGAGTCTTGCTCTGTTGCTCTGTTGCCCAGGCTGGAGTGCAGTGGCACGATCTTGGCTCACTGCAACCTCCGTCTTGTGGGTTCGAGTGATTCTTCTGCCTCAGCCTCCCAAGTAGCTGGGATTACAGGTGTGCGCCACCATGCCCGGCTAATTTTTTTTATTTTTAGTAGAGACGGGGTTTTACAATATTGGCCAGGCTGGTCTCGAATTCATGGCCCCAAGTGGCCTGCCCGCCTCGGCCTCCCAAAGTGCTGGGATTATAGGTGTGAGCCACTACACCTAGCCTAATTCATATTCTTATATCATCTTTGGAAGTCTGCCACGTAAAAGAGGTCTCATGGAAAATAGCTAGTTGGACACAAAGACTTTATCATGGAACAGAAAGAGAGGGCTACCAAGTTAGAAGCCTGATCTATTTAATTAGCTAAAATGTGGCTATGGAAGGGAAACCATTGTAACCATACCCTTTACTTGAGCTAGGAAAGGAGATTCGTTCACAGGTGGAGTCTAACAGTTTTGTTTCCTCGGCCAATTCTCTTGACCTGTCTGGCTCACTTTTCTAATCTATAACATAAAAGGGTATAACTTGACCAATATTTTCCAAACTCTACCATTTCAATCTTCTCATTTATTGTTTCTCAGACTAGCATTCCGTCAAGCCCTGTTCTGCAAGATTTGTCTTGAAGTATTCAGGTGTCATATTTAGGAAATGTGGCATGCTATGCCACCCTCTGGAAGATTCACATTTACACCACTCACTCAGTCATTCATTCATTAAATAAATAGTTGCTGATTGCCAACTGTGTGCCATACAGCAACATGAACCACCCCAAAACTTAATGGCTTAAACAGTAACTTCCTGTCATCTCTCTCAGTGCTGAGGATTCATCGGGCTCAGCTAGGCTGTTCTCACTTGGGTTTCATTGCAGGTGCAGTCAGCTGTTGGCTGGGGTGGCAGTCACGGGAGGCAAGAGCTCAAGCCCACAAGACCCATTCACATGGGGGGCAACTGATGCTGCCTGTCTGCTGGGGAATGGCAGCTTTGAGGAGCCCTCCAGTGCAAGCCCAGCCAGAGACCAGACATCGAAGCTACCAACCCCATAAGGCCAGCGCCCAGAAACTGGCAGGATCACTTCAACTGTCAAAGACAGAACCCCCCCAGAGACAAGGGCGAGGATGCAGACCCAGCAAAGACAAAGAACCTGTTGCCATCTGTAAGCTGTCACATCCTTTGCTAAAGAAACCAATTTACTTTTCTGTTTTCTTTTTTTTTTTTTTAAGACAGAGTTTCGCTCTTGTCGCCCAGGCTGGAGTGCAATGGCGTGATCTCGGCTCACTGCAACCCCCACCACCTGGGTTCAAGTGATTCTCCTGCCTCGGCCTCCCGAGTAGCTGGGATTACAGGCATGTGCCACCACGCCCGGCTGATTTTGTATGTTAAGTAGAGACGGGGTTTCACCATGTTGCTTAGGCAGGTCTCAAACTCCTGACCTCAGGTGATCCGCCTGCCTCAGCCTCCCAAAGTGCTGGAATTACAGGCGTAAGCCACTGCGCCCAGCCTACCTTTGTTTAATCTGCAATTTCCTAAAATGATTTGATCCATGGAATTATCTTTTAGCTTCTTCTGTGACTCACATATTTTATTGTAGAGTTCTGTGAAATATTGATCAGAGACATCCAAACCTAAGATATTGCTTAAAAGTTCCTTCCTGTTCAAAAATTCTGTTAATCTATGTTGCATTTCTAGAATCACAGGTCCAGTTGGGGATTTAGAAACACTTCTTGGGAAACCCTGTGTTAGGGATATTTAAGAGGCCATGTCTTTTTCCTCTGTTCTTTTAAAAGATGGAAGCAACCCTAGTTGAATTTTTTTCACCTCTCCTCGGCTTGAGGTTTGGTATGCATTACTTGACTTAATTATATTAGCAAGTGTATTATTAAAAGGTCCCTCAAAACCCATACCCTGTACTCAGGAGCCTTCTTTCGTGGAACTGTCAGGCACATGGAAGGCTGTGGACCTGATAAGCCTGTGAGAGGAAATTTCCTGAACCACAGAGCACTTCAAAACTATTCAACTAAGTAGAGCATAATCATCTAGATAAACAAATGAATCAGCCTTCTAATTGCCCCGTTAGCTTTCTCACTTTCTCACCACCACAGCCCAGTTCTCTCTCTCCTGGCCTCTTAGCCCATCTCCTGGATCTCATTCTTCTCAGCCTGAGCCTGGGGGTGGGGGGAGTAGGTAACTGTGTAAAGGGAGCCAGGTGCAGGGGTTGGACAGCCCCTCTGCTCTCTTAACTCTCCACATCTTACTGAATGCCACAGTCACCAGACAATTGGTCCAACGCTGTGATCCGCAGGTGTTTTGAAAATATCTAAACAGGCTGGGCAAGGTGGCTTGCACATGTAATCCAGCACTTTAGGAGGCCGAGCCTGGCGGATCACCTGCAGTCAGGAGTTCAGGACCAGCCTGGCCAACATATCATGAGACCCTGTCTCTACTAAAAAAAAAATACAAAAAATTAGCTGGGCGTAGTGGCGCTGCCTGTAATCCCAGCTACTTTGGAAGCTGAGGCAGGAGAATTGCTCGAACCCGGGAGACTGAGGTTGCAGTGAGCCAAGATCGCACCACTGCACTCCAGTCTGGGTGAGAGGGTGAGACTCCATCTCTAAAAAAGAGAGAGAGGGAGGGAGGGACGGAAGGAAGGAAGGAAGGAAGGAGAGAGAGAAAGAAAGAAAAAGAAGGAAGGAAGGAAAGGGAAGGAAGGAAGAAAGAAAGAAGACATCTAAATGGTTGGTTTGACTGGAATTCAGCTCAGTCCAAGAAGCAGAGCCTGTGAGAGTTTGAGGGAGAAAGAAAAATAGAAAAGACACTGTTTCCTTAAGAAGAAATATTTGCCTAAGAGGATCGTGGAGGGTCCTGCGAATCTTGCAGTTTTTAAAGAAACGTCTTGCCATCGACTGAGATTTCTCAAAACTGAATTTTGCATTTTCCACTTTTGCTTCCTCTGAGGTGATGGCAGCTGTCACTAACTTGACATCAACCCCTATGCTGCTCGTCAGGTTCAGGTAAGCTCGGTTCTAGCCCACTTTCCCAGCTACTGCAGTGTCACAGTCCTGTGTGCAATCTTTGTAAGGACTGATCGTTTGGCCCATTATGCATCACTGTGTTTGTAATAAAAATATTTACCCAAGCCGGGCTGCAGTGGCTGCTGCATGAAGCCTCAGCGGCGTTGACTTATCATGTCTCCACCGGTTCTTTCTCAGAGTTAAGGATGTGGTAGCAGTTTTCTGCCTAGAGTGATAGTTCCTGTAATGTTAGGGAACCTTTCTCTGACTGAGTTCTCACTTGTGTTATCTGATTTTCTTCTCCGGTATTTTTATTTATTGCATTCGGGCATGTGAATTTGGAAGCTGCTGAAATAGAAATGGGGTAGATTAAGAGTTTTCTTTTAAAACCCTTTCTACTGTCTTATTTGGAGTGTGGGGTGTGTGTGGGAGGGTGTGTGTGCGTGCACGCGAGAGTGATGGTAAATCCATATACCTCCAGAGGCAAATCCACACATCTTTATAGTGCCAGAAATCTTTTTTAAATAGGCTAATTAAGATAGCAAACCTAAGTAGACCTCCTACCGCTGGTCCCTGCTGTCAGGTACTTTGCCTAAAACCATATAATGTTCACTCTCTCTGCCTTTTTATTGGCAAAGGAGAAAGACTAATTGGCCCCATCTCCATCTCACATTGTAATTACTGTTCTCCCTGTGATATCACCTCTAACACATGAGGAACACATTCACTTCATGCAGACTGTAGATTGAGCTCAACTCTTCAAAGCTGGATTAAATTTGCACAAAAATTAAATATTCTATAGAACTTTGCAAGTGCCTCATCTGTCCCAGGGACTGAGCCTGGAACTAAAAGGCAAACAAGGTTGAATAAGACTTTGGCAACATTCTCCTTGCCCAGAAAGAGTTTGTGATTCAAGAAGGAAAATAAAACATACATACAAAAGGGAAAAAAATGATAATACAAGCAAAAACATGATCTTTGCATAAGAGACATGGCAAGTATTACGAGATTTCCAGGGAGGCAGGAACATTTGCAATCAGGTCTTCTAGGAAGAGATGACACTTAGCTAGAGCTTAGGATAGCAGTAGGATTTCAATGGTAGAAATGCGGGGAAGGGCCTTGTAGGTGGAGTCACAGCCGGTCAGGTAGTTCAGACCATGGAGATGACAACTGCTGGGAGAAAAGTAGCATGAGATAAGCTTTTGAAGGTGTGTCAGAGTCAGATTATGGAAGACAAAGGGAACTACACGTACTGACTACCTGCGGCACTAGGCGAGGCCTCAGCACGGGTCAGTTAAGGATCTGAAATTGGGCTGGGTGCTTAGCTTCTCTGAGTCTGAGTTTCCTGATCCTAAAAAATAGAGGAATAAGGCCAGGTGCAGTGACTCACGCCTGTAATCTCAGCACTTTGGGAGGCCAAGGTGGGCGGATCACTTGAGGCCAGGAGTTCAAGACCAGACTGGCCAACATGGCGAAACCCCATCTCTACTAAAAATACAAAAATTAGCCAAGTGTGGTGGTGCATGCCTGTAGTCTCAGCTACTCAGGAGGTTGAGGCGTGAGAATCACTTGAACCCAGGAGGCTGAGGTTGTAGTGAGCCAAGATCGCTCCACTTCACTCCAGCCTGGGCAACAGAGAGAGATTCTGTCTCAAAAAAGAAAAAAAAAAAAAACAGAAAGAAAAGAAGAACAAAGAAAATAGAGGAATAGTAGAACATGGTTATGAAGATTAAATGAGGTGTTGCATTTTAAAAAGTCTAACATGCAATAAACTTTCAATAAATGAAGGCTATTTTAATTTTATGACAATTCTCAATAAGTTTATAAGTCTTATTTATATTTGGGGAAGCTGAAGCAAAGAGAAGTTTGGAAACTTGTCCAAGGCCATATATCTAACATCTGGCAAAAGCAGAAATTGGAAAGCTTGTGTCTCTAATTCACTCATTTTTGCTCTTTACAATGCATTGTCTCCATGCAGGAAAAGTTTGGAGGTTATTTTATAAGCAAGAGGGAGCAATTAGAGTCATTTGAACAGGGGAATAACATCATCAGAAATTGCTGTATAAGCATTTGTCCAGCAATGGCATGAAATGGGATGGATTTTCTTTTTTTTTTTTTAGATGGAGTCTTACTCTTTTGCCCAGACTGGAGTACAGTGGCGCCATCTCAGCTCACTGCAACCTCCGCCTCCCAGGCTCAAACAATTCTCCCTTCCTCAGCCTCCTGAGTAGCTGAGATTACAGGCACCTGCCACCACACCTGGCTAATTTTTGTATTTTTTCGTAGAAACAGGGTTTCACCATGTTGGCCAGGCTGGTCTTCAACTCCTGACCTCAGGTGATCTGCCCACCTCGGCCTCCCAAAGTGCTGGGATTACACGCGTAAGCCACCGCACCCGGCGGAGATGGGGTGGATTAGAGCAGCGGTCCCCAATCTTTTTTGGCAGGGACCAGTTTCATGGAAGACAATTTTTCCATGAACAGGGTAGGGGCAGGGGATAGGACGCAGTGGGGATGGTTTCAGGATAAAATGGTTCCACTTCGGATCATCAGGCATTAGACTCATAAAGAGCATGCAACTTAGATCTCTCGCATGCACAGTTCACAATAGGGATCACACTCCTATAAGAATCGAATGCCGCCCTGATCTGACAGGGTGGAGCTCAGGTGGTAATTCTTGCTCCAAGGCGGCTCATCTCCTGTTGTGAGGTCCCATGCCTAACAGGCCACACAACAGTACAGGTCCTCAGCCCGGGGGTTGGGGACCCCTAGATTAGAAGAGACAAGAGGCTGCAGGCAGAGAAAAATGTAGGCAATGTGTGCAATGTTCCCATAAATTGGTCCAAGTCGTCAGTGAGAGAGGCATTTCTCTGTGAATGGAAAGGGGCAAAGATTCAGTAGCCACCATGACACCTGAATAAATGAGATGATTGCAAAAAAGAAACAGATGTGGGGCCAAGGCTTCCAGCTTCAGAAGACATGGGGCCAAGGCTTCTAGCCTCAAAAGATGTTTGGCACAAGTTTGAGTCAGGGAAGAAGGATGAGTTTGGGTTTAGACATAATGAGCTTCATCAGGCAACTGGAAACCTAGGTCAGGGCCCAGAGATTTGTCAAGCCAGGGTTACAGTTGATGCTGGGAGAGCCAGTGGTTTCACCAAGAAGGGGAAGGTCTTGGGGAAAACAGAAAAGGAAAGGAAGGGGAATAGGAGAGGACCAGGGGAGAGTGCACAGTCCTTTCTGGAAGCTGAGGAAAGGAGTTATTTTGTTTTTTGTTTGTTTGTTTTTTGAGATGGGCTCTCGCTGTATCACCCAGGCTGGAGTGCAGTGGCACAATCTCAGCTCAATGTAACCTCCACCTCCCAGTTCAAGCAATTCTCCTGCTTCAGCCTCCTGAGTAGCTGGGGTTACAGGTACACGCCACCACGTCTAGCTAATTTTTGTATTTTTAGTAGAGACGGGATTTCACCATGTTGGTCAGGCTGGTCTCAAACTCCTGACCTTGTGATCCACCCATCTCGGCCTCCCAAAGTGCTGGGATTATAGGCATGAGCCACCGCGTGAGTTTTTAAAAGAGAAGTAGTGGATAAGAGAAGGATGGCCAGCAGGGTTAGACAAAGGGTACTTCAAAGAGGATAAAGTCCTTTGAATTTGCCTTTGAGGAAGAAGTCAGAATGGGCAGTGGGTTAGAGGAGACACATCTAAATTCCTTGAGGGTCCAAACTAGAGAATGTGGTGGCTCCCAGACATCTAGAGTCCTGAGCTTAGTGGCCAGTGGACCAGACATTCTGACAGTTCCTTAGGGATTGGAGGAAGTTCCTTCCGTTGATGCTAGATAACAGTTTGCAGTGGGGGGGTGCTCCACCAGACACTAAACCCACAAAATCACTGAAGCTCATACAGGCCTGGCCATGTGAATTGGTTTCCTGGATTCTTTATGAAAGTTCAGGGAAACGTTTCTGAAAGTTCAGCTCTTCTCTCATCCTACAGTCTGCATCAATTTATAAATTTTGTAGAGGTGCTAAATGGAGTTAGCCACTTTGCCAGCTAGCCCTCCCTTGGGATAAATCCTGATAATAAAATGGATCCTCTGAGAGGGAAGTTCCTCTGCGCTCAGTAAAATATTTTTGCTTCTGATCCTTACTAATATTAAGTCCTGGAATTATCATTGGTTTTCAGGCATTTTTATTCTTACAAACAACAACGGAATGTCAACTTTGACTTAAGCTGATATTTAGGTAGAACTTAACCTCAAGTTAGTATACTTATTCACAAAACTACTCTTATTAATAATGTCCAGCACTCCCCTCAAAAAACAAGCAAACAGTAGTTAACCCAGGCAAATGATTGTGAAGACATTGTATTAGGCCATTCTTACATTGCTATAAAAAAAATAAACCTGAGATCGGGGAATTTATAAAGAAAAGAGGGTGGGGCACAGTGGCTCAGGCCTGTAATCCCAGCACTTTGGGAGGCCAAGGCAGGCAGATCACAAGGTCAGGAGATCAAGACCATCCTGGCTAACACGGTGAAACCCCGTCTCTACTAAAAACACACATACACAAAAATTAGCTGGGTGTGGTGGCGAGTGCCTGTAGTCCCAGCTACTCAGGAGGCTGAGGCAGGAGAAGGGTGTGAACCCAGGAGGTGGAGCTTGCGGTGAGCCGAGATCGTGCTACTGCACTCCAGCCTGGGCGACAGAGCAAGACTCCATCTCAAAAAAAAAAAAAAAAAAAAAAGGATTCATTCGCTCACAGTTCTGCAGGCTATACAGGAAGCACGGCACTGGCATCTGCTCAGCTTCTAGGAAGGCCTCAGGATACTTCCAATCGTGGTGGAAGGTGAAGAGGAAGCAGGCACCTCACATGGCGGGTGCAGGAACAAGGAGGTGGGAGCAGATGCTACACACTTTTAACCAACCGGATCTCATGAGAACTCACTCTCAAAAGGACAGCATCAAGGAGATGGTGCTTAATCATACATTAGATATCTTCCTGTTGGCCCAACCTGGTGCCTCATGCCTATAATCCCAGCACTTTGGGAGGCCGAGGAAAATTGGATTGTTTGAGCTCAGGAGTTTGAGACCAGCTTGGGCAACATGACAAAACCCTGTCTCTACAAAAAATACAAAAATTAGCCGGGCGTGGTGGTATGTGCCTTTGGTCCCAGCTACTTGGGAGGTTCAAGTGGGAGGATCGCTTGAATCTGGAAGGTCAAGGTTGTAGTGAGCCATGATCTCTCCACTGCATTCTAGCCTGGGCAACAGAATGAGACCTTGTCTCAAAAAAAAAGAAAACAATAAAAGAAATATGCCCCCATGATCCAGTCAGTTCCCACCAGGCCCCACCCACCTTCAACATTGAGGATTACATTTGAACATGAGGTTTGGGCAGAGACACACATCCAAACTATAGAAACATTTTGGGGGTAGAGAAGATTGCATTAAAAACAGCCATGTAGGCTGGGTGCAGTGGCTCACGCCTGTAATCCCAACACTTTGGGAGGCCGAGACGGGCAGATCACCTGAGGTCGGGAGTTCAAGAGCAGCCTGGCCAACATGGTAAAACGCTGTCTCTACAAAAAAAAAATACCAAAAATTAGCCTGGCATAGTGGCAGGCCCCTGTAATCCCAGCTACTCAGGAAGCTGAGACAGGAGAATTGCTTGGACCTGGGAGGCGGAGGTTGCAGTGAGCTGAGATCACGCCACTGCACTCCAGCATGGGCAACAAGAGCGAAACTCCATCTCAAAAAAACAAAAAACAAAAAACAGCCACGTAAGGGGCTTTAGTATTGAACACCAGAAGATGATACAACTCTTTAAAAGGGAAATTAAACTTGTTAAAATTCTGTAAATACTGGTAAAACTTTCTTACTACATAAAAACACTTTAATATCCTAAATTCTTTAGTAAATTTTGTAAATGCTTACTACAATGTCTAGAAGTCATAAATATCTTCCTTTGCTTATATTTTTCATAGTTTGGCACCAAAATTCCTTCATGCCAACACTAAAAGTTACTAATATGGACTTACAAAGCAAGGCAAGACATTACAATTCTGTCAAATAGTTTAGATTGTGAGCTTATTTAGAGGAAGGAAGGGGGAAAATGACTTTTTTCTACTAACGAAAATTGAGAACAGGACATTTGGGTACTTTACGGTCTCCAGGGGTGGGGAGGGAGCTATAGAAGTAAATTCAGTAAATGCTTTTGATCTGCTAACTGTCCTTCAAAGAAGTGGCAAAGGAAAGCCAATTTGTCCTGATGCCCTTGAGATGTTGGGTGAATTCAGTCAACTCAAACTGACTGTACCATAGCTTTGAGAGCGTGTTGGGGGTAGCATTCCCCACTGGGAACATCTGTAGAATTGACTATGGTTTGAGTAGATGTGCCAAAAACTGGGAGCTGTGCCACCATGAATCCAGCCCTGGATTTCTCTTTTAGTAATAGAATGTGCCCTCTCCCAGGTGGAAAAAGAGAAGTTGAGACCAAGTTGCAACTTTAAAGCATGTCAGTTAGCTAGTCGATTGCAGAGATCGAACAGTGAGAGAGAGGTTGGTAGCATGGACTTGGGATTTTTCAGTGGCTGGTGTTGTAAAAGCAGTGCCACTTTTCTGCCAGGTGGCGTTGGCTGAAATCAAGCTAAGAAATGCTGGGGTGATGGTGAGCTTGATTTTAGACTACTTACCACTCATTGCTGAGCAGGATGTGCTTTTCTCCCAGGCACTTCAAGTAGAGAGGATCCCAACACAGGAAACTTGTAGTGTTGTGGACAAGCCCTGAGTTTCGTTCCCAGAAATATATGTAAAACTGGGAGTAACATTTCTCTTCATCTCAAAGAAGTGTTCAGGCCAAAAATAAATGGAGTCTTATTCCTGACTAGCTGTAGTATAATTTAAATAATTCCATTTTATGTGCTTAGCTTATGCTATAATTCCTCCTTGGTCATAATGGTTTTATCTGTATTAGTAAAGTGATTACACCCCTAAGGATAGTTGAATTTTACTTTATTGCCTTCTGACCATGGAGAAAAGAAGGTATAATTCTACTGCGTCTTCAGGCATGTTATCAAATTTTTTATAGTGAAAGTATAGTTCACAATACTTAAGGAAAGAGCTTGTATTGATAGCCAGATTCCATTTCTAACACTTTGGTTAAGTTGGCCTTTAGGCTAGCCACTTAAATTCTGTATGCTTAGCTTCCCCGTCCAGATAAATAGACAAGAGATAATGACTACAGCCTTATCATACTAGTGATGTGTTTAATATGTAGAAGCCACAATGTAGAAATCACTTAGACCATCTTTTTTTTTTTTTTTTTTTTATTGGGTCTCACTCTGTCACCCAGGCTGGAGTGCATTGGCACGATCTCAGCTCACTGCAACCTCCGCCTGTCAGATTCGAGCCATTCTCTTGCCTCAGCCTCCCGAGTAGCTGGGATTACAGGCGCATACCACCACACCCAGCTATTTTTTGTATTTTTAGGAGAGACAGGGTTTCACCATGTTGATCAGGCCAGTCTCAAACTCCTGACCTCAAGTTATCCACCCGCTTCGCTCTCCCAAAGTGCTGGGTGGGATTACAGGCGTGAGCCACCACGCCCGGCCCGCTTAAGCCATCTTGAAAGAGAAATGTTACCTGCAGCTGATATTGACTGTAAACAACCCTTCACCCTTCTTACTGAGCAGCTAGTCTTGCTATCTGTCCCTTCTTTTTTTTTTTTTGAGATAGTCTTTTTTTTTTTTTTTTTCGATTTATTTCCATAGGTTCTGGGGGAACAAGTGGTATTTAGTTACATGAAGTTCTTTGTAAGAATTTGGTGCACCCATCACCAGAGCAGTATACACTGAACCCAATTTGTATTCTTTTTTTTTTTTTTTTTTTTTTTGAGACAGAGTCTTGCTCTGTTACCCAGGCTGGAATGCAGTGGCGTGATCTCAGCTCACTGCAACCTCCGCCTCCCGGGTTCAAGCAATTCTCTGCTTCAGCCTCTCGAGTAGCTGGGATTACAGGTGCCCGCCACCACACCCGGTTAATTTTTGTATTTTTAGTAGAGACAGGGTTTCATCATGTTGGCCAGGCTGATCTTGAACTCCTGACCTCGTGATCCACACACCTCAGCCTCCCAAAGTGCTGGGATTACAGGTGTGAGCCGCCACGCCCAGCCCCAATTTGTAGTCTTTTATCCCTCACCCCACTCCCACCCTTTACCTCGAGTCCCCAAAGCCTATTGTGTCATTCTTATGCCTTTGCATCTTCATAGCTTAGCTCCCACTTATGAGTGAGAACATACGATGTTTGCTTTTCCATTCCTGAGTTACTTCACTTAGAATAATAGTCTCCAGTTCCATCCAGATTCCTGTGAATGCCAATAATTCATTCCTTTTTATGACTGAGTAGTATTCCGTAGTATATATAGACTACAGTTTCTTTATCCACTCGTTAATTGACGGGCATTTGGGCTGGTTCCATATTTTTGCAATTGCAAATTGCACTGCTATAACTCTGCCACCCAGGCTGGAGTGCAGTGGTGCAATCTCAGCTCACTGCAACCTTCCCCTCCCAGATTCTAGTGATTCTCATGCCTCACCCTCCCAAGTAGCTGGGTCACAGGCATGCACTACCACAGCTGGCAATTTTTGTATTCTTAGTAGAGATGGGGTTTCCCTGTGTTGGCCAGGCTGGTCTCAAACTCCCAACCTCAGGTGATCCCCCAACCTGGGCCTCACAAAGTGCTGGGATTACAGGTGGGAGCCACTGTGCCTGGCCCTATGTGTCCCTTCTTTAAGGTCTTTTCTTAACCAGAGTTAAGACCCCCACTAACCACAAAAACCTGTATTTACTATCACCTATATCAGTCTTACCAGTCAAAGTCAAGGTTGCTAGTGATTCATCCTGAGCATCAGGAAAAAAAAAAAAAAAAAAAAAAAAAAAACAGATCTTTTTGGCAACACTTCATTTTTTTAAAAATTCAAGTATTAAAATGTTTTCGTGCTTCACTATATTTAAGGAAAGTAAATCTGATGTGCAGATTCTCAAATCAATAAAATGATCAAGAAAGGCCATAGTTTTGGAAATAACGCATTTAGTCAAAAGTAAGAGGTTTCATTTGATAGCGAGCATGATTTTGAAGGACACAGAAAGTATTTGAAGCATGTAAAGTGCCAGTTCCTCAGTTATAAGAGAATGTGATAGACTCATTTATGGAGGAGGAAAAATTTTGATAGGATACTACAAACCTAATCAGATGAGATGAATCCATATGTTTCAGAATCAAGCAGTAGTTTGAGCAAAAGAACCAATTCTCTTCCCTTTTTTTTTTTTTTTTTTTTTGACAGAGTCTCGCTCTGTTGCCCAGGCTGGAGTGCAGTGGCATGATCTCGGCTCACTGCAAGCTCTGCCTCCTATGTTCAAGCGTTTCTCTTGTCTCAGCCTCCTGAGTAGCTGGGACTACATGCATGTGCCACCATGCCCAGCTAATTTTTGTTTTGTTCTGTTTTGTTTTGTTTTGTTTTGTTTTGTTTCGAGACACAGTCCCGCTTTGTTGTCCAGGCTGGAGTGCAGTGGCATGATCTCGGCTCACTGCAACCTCGGCCTCCCGGGTTCAAATGATTCTCCTGCCTCAGCCTCCTGAGTAGCTGGGACTACAGTCACGCAGCACCACACCCAGCTAATTTTTGTATTTTTTAGTAGAAACAGGGTTTCACTATTTTGGCCAGGCTGGTCTCCAACTCCTGGCCTCAAGTCATCCACCTGCCTCAGCCTCCTGAAGTGCTGGGATTACAGGCACCAGTCACTGTGCCCAACCTAGAACCAATTTTCTTCTAAACACATGAGAACATGTAGACATTTTTAGCACCACCAAAGCAGTGTTTCATCACTTCCAAAAATGAACTTGTTGGCTTTATGTCAACACACAAGAGAAAGCTTTAAAAACCTATTCAGAAGCATCAAAGAATTGTGCAGAAAAATCAATGAAGGAGACAAGGGAATTTTTCTCTTCCTGCAGTTACATTCAATGGATTTCTAGATCATCCATGCACAGTAAGTCCACAGTAACTATTTTCTAGAGATGACTCTAATTTTGAATGCAGTTCCAAGGCCCTTGGATCAATGAAAAATGCTGATATGAAGGTAATATTTTCTGTCCAACATCATTGAGCTCATATTTTTAGAAAATTCAACCAGTTCAGCCCATGAAGAAAAGCCTTCGAAAAGGAATATTTCAGGCTGGATACAGTGGCTCAAGCCTGTAATCCCAGCACTTTGGGAGGCTGAGGCAGGTGGATTATCTGAGGTCAGGAGTTCAAGACCAGGCTGGCCCAGGTGGCGAAACCCCATCTCTACTAAAAATACAAAAATTAGCCAGGCATGATGGTGGGCACCTATAGTCCCAGCTACTTGGGAGGCTGAGGCAGGAGAATCACTTGAACCCAGGAGGCAGAGGTTGCAGTGAGCCAAGATCATACTACTGCACTCCAGCCTGGGTGACAGAGTGAGATTCTGTCTCAAAAAAAAAAAAGAAAGAAAGAAAGAAAAAAGAAAAACATAAGAATAATTTAACTTGTTACCAGCTTGGTAACCAATTAGGTTGTGGAGGATTGTTTGTCTTTATTTAGTGAATCTGGAGCCAAGAATTGTTATGTTCACATCTTCCAACTTTTATAAAGATAAAACATGTAGAACTTTTCATTCTAATAACCCAAGAAGGGTGGAAAGAGTAGAGCTGTTGGGTAATCAGAGAAAATGGCCTTTGCTGAATCAAGAACTTTCCAAGAATGTGTCTGGAAGATTCCTTTCCTCAGATCAGCTTAGCAAGTGACCCATGTGGCTGCTCCTTTGGCAGATAGCTTTCATCAACGGTTCAGTACCACTCTGAGGATAGAACTGGCTAAGAAGTGACCCGCACCATCTAGGAGAAGTTGGGTGACAGACTGGGCCACGTTCCTCGACAGAGGGCACAGTGCCTTCCACATACCACTGTAGGAGCTGCACACTCTGCATGGCATGGTGTACTTTACCTCGTCTGCCCAGGCCGTAACCAGTCCCCTTTCTCATTCACCAACTCAGGGAACATTTTCCAGTCTGCTTGATATCCTCTGGCTGGGTCCCTACCCAAATCTCATCTTGAATTGTAGCTCCCATAATCATGGGAGGGACGGGTGGGAGGTAACTGAATCATGGGGGCAGGGTTTTCTGTCTGGTTCTCATGATAGTGAATAAATCTTATGAGATCTCATGGTTTTATAAGGGCAGTTCCCCTGCATATGCTCTCTTGCCTGCCACTGTGTAAGACATGACTTTCCTCCTCCTTTGCCTTCTGCCATGATTGTGAGGTCTCCCCAGCCATGTGGAACTGTGAGTCCATTAAGCCTCTTTCCTTTATAAATTATCCCATCTTGGGTATGTCTTTATAGCAGAATGAGAACGGACTAATACACTGCTCATGTTCAGACTCCTCGTTTCCTTCCTTTGCTTTATAAGAATAACATGCCTCATTTAATTTTTCATCCAAGATTCATCCTGCAGGTAGATGAATACAGAGCCTGTGCCTAGTGTTGCCAAACTGGCCAGTCACAAATTTGGGCACAGTCGTAATTATCTAATGAGACGGATTTCCCCCAGTTCTCCCAGCCCCCTGTAGAGTGATTGACCCTGGTTGGAATGAGGCCAGTTTTTCCCTTTGGTGTAGCCTATCCAGGTGGCCACTACTTAGCAGATTTTAAGATTCAGTGACACCCGATGCAGTGGCTCACGCCTATAATCCCAGCACTTTGGGAGGCCGAGGCAGGCGAATCACCTGAGGTCAGGAGTTTGAGACCAGCCTGGCCAACATCTCTACTAAAAATACAAAAATTAGCCAGGCATGGTGGCACGCAACTGTAGTCCCAGCTATTGGGAGGCTGAGGCAGGAGAATCACTTGAACCCGGGAGATAGAGGTTGCAGTGAGCCGAGATCATGCCACTGCCCTCCAGCCTGGGCGACAGAGCAAGACTCTATCTCCAAAAAAAAAAAAGATTTAGTGATTCAGGCCAGGTGCAGTGGCTCATGCCTGTAATCCCAACACTGGGAGGCTGAGGCAGGAGGATTACTTGAGCCCAGGAGTTTGAGACCAGCCTGGGCAACATACTGGGACTGCATCTCTACAAAATAATAATAATAATAATAATAATAATAATAATAATAATAAAATTAGCTGGGCATGGTGGCACGTGCCTGTAGTCCCAGCTACTTGTGAGGCTGAGGTGGGAGGATACCCTGAGCCCAGGGAGGTTGAGGCTGTGGTGAGCTGTGATCGTACCACTGCACTCCAGCCTGGGTAACAGAGTGAGACCCCATCTGAAAAAAATAAAAATGAAAAAAGATTCCATGATTCATTCTGTGTATATTCAAGACACATCCTCTGTGTGTCAGGCACTGATTCAAAGATGAATTGGGCACAAGTCCCGTGCCCAGGGAGGTCACAGTCTAGAAAAAATAAAGTGGTATATAAATACCTGTAATGTATAGGATTTGGCGGTACATTTCATAAGAGGGTTCTAAACAGGAGCCCAGGAGAAGTGCTTTCTCCTAACCTGAGAATTCAAGAAAGGGTAGCTGGAATGCTCCAGGATTCAGGACGAGTGAGAACTTGTCCCCTTTCTAGAACAGCGTGTTCCGTTGGAGAAACACTGGTATAGGCAAGGTCAGTGCGTGTCCTTCCCAGCCCTGCATGAGTGCGACCCCATCAGAGTAGCCACAGGCTCAGCTTCATATTCTCAAGTGTAAGGGAGCGTGGAATTCAGTGGAACTGGATGGGAGTAAAGAAAAGGCCGCTTTCTGGTGAAGACAGCCAATCACAATGTTACAGGGAGGAGAAAACTCGGGTCAGAAAGGTAGAGCTAGCTGTTTATACATGCCTTCCAGAAGCCCGTGGCTGAGCAGACCCTCTTAGATTGCAGTACAGGGCAGATTTTGGACACTCTGTGTAAGAACTTTTGTCCGCATCACTGTTAGCCATACAGTAGACACGGGAAGAAGAAACGTTCTCTGAATCTGCCTAGAACTCCCTTCCATCAAATCTGAGCCAAGTCTGTGTGGTTTAGAAAGCCCCTTCATCCCCCTTCAAGGGAAGCTGCCCGACTCCTTTGGCTATTTTGTTTCTACTTTAAGAGTGTGTGGCCCGGGTGTGGTGGCTCACACCTGTAACCCTAGCACTTTGGGAAGCCAAGGCAGGTGGATCATGAGGTCAAGAGATCGAGACCATCCTGACCAACATGGTGAAACCCCATCTCTACTAAAAATACAAAAATTAGCTGGGCATGGTGGCACACACCTGTGGTCCCAGCTGCTCGGGAGGCTGAGGCAGGAGAATCACCTGAACCCAGGAGGTGGAGATTGCAGTGAGCCAAGATCGCACCACTGCACTCCAGCCTAGCAACAGAGTGAGACTGTGTCTCAAAAAAAAAGGAGTGTGCAAAGTTTGCCTTGCACAGTTGGTATTTGTAACCCAGCCTGAACCTAATGAAACATGCACCTGTAGCTGGGTTTGTTTGACAGCTCCAGGTCTGAGTCTCTATTTGGCTCTTTTTTTGTGTTACAAATTCAGGTTCCCAAAGATGTATATTAAGTCTAAGATAAGCTGAGAAATCTCAGCTAGATGTATAGCTTAGACTGGAAGACCAGTGTGTTCAACCATTCTATCTCAGGGATGTAGAGAGGAGGTCAGCGAATTTTTTCTATAAAGTGGCAGATAGCAAATGTTTTCAGCCTCAGGCCATATGCTCTCTGTTGCAACTACTCAATTCTGCAGTTGCAGTGCAAATGCAGTCATAGACCATGTATATCTGCATTGCAGTACAATTTTATTCACAAAAACAGACAGCAGACAGGCTTTGGCCCACAGGTGAAGCTTACAGTGGATTGATTTCCTCATGTGTATGCTTTTAATTAGAATTTTTTTCTTTTTTTTTTTTTTTGAGACAGAGTCTCGCTCCTGTTGCCCATGCTGGAGTACAATGGCGCGATCTCGGCTCACCGCAACCTCTGCCTCCTGGGTTCAAGCGATTCTCCTGCTTCAGCCTCCCTAGTAGCTGGGATTACAGGCATGCACCACCACTCCCTGCTAATTTTGTATTTTTAGTAGAGATGGGGTTTCTCCACGGCTGGTATTGAACTCCTAACCTCAGGCGATCCACCCGCCTCGGTCTCCCAAAGTGCTGGGATTACAGCGTGAGCCACCGCATCCAGCCTAGAAACTTTTTAGGCTCATAAAATCTCTAGGTTGCCAGGAGCCCTTAAGGTCACTTCTGGCTCCATCTCTTGTGGAATGAGGCCCAGGACGGAGGGGTGGAATTCAATGGATGATGGAAAAGTAGCATCCAAGTCAGGCTGTTTCTGGATGGTTCCCCGGCATCGTCATGTGCTGGTGTTGAATCAGCTAAATGCTTCCAGTCAAAAGGTAAAATTTTTATCTTCCAAGACAATCCATTTCACTGTAGGGAATGCTTCTTCGTTGGAAGCTGTTCTTTATATTGACTCAAAATTGTCCTTCCTATAACTTCTACCCATTAGTCCTAATTCTGCTCTTTAGGAATACCTGAAAGGAGATGAGTTCTTCTCCCTTATGACAGGCATTTGGGTATTTGAAGAAGGCTCCCTCAGCCACCAGCTCGGATGAAGAATCCTCAGTTCTTTTAGTAGTTCCTATGTGCCATTGTTTCCAGATCCTTCATCCACTTGTGGGACCTCCTGGGCACACTTGGTTTGCTGATCATCCTCTTAAAAAGCGGTGCCCAGGCCGGGCGCAGTGGCTCATTCCTGTAATCCCAGCACTTTGGGAGACCAAGGCGGGCAGATCACCTGAGGTCAGGAGTTCGAGACCAGCCTGGCCAACATGGCGAAACTCTGTCTCTACTAAAAATACAAAAATTAGCCGGGCGTGGTGGCAGGTGCATGTAATCCCAGCTATTTGGGAGGCCGAGGCAGGAGAATCACTTGAACCCGGGAGGCTGAGGTTGCAGTGAGCCAAGATCCCGCTATTGCACTTCAGCCTGGGCCACAGAGTGAAACTCCATCTCAAAAAAAAAAAAAAAAACCGGTGCCCACTGGACACCTTCTTCCGGACATGGTCTGGCTGGCTCTCTTCCCTTCAGCCATGCTTTTCTTAAAAGCTGTTACACGTAGGTCTCCGCTCTCCAACCCTTCTCTTACTTTTCAACCCACTGCAGACTCGCTTCCCATGCCTGTAACTACTGAGACTGCTCTTGCTAAAGTTACAACATTGTCAAATCCAAAGGATATCCCCAGTTTTGCCTCACCTGCCTTTCTTCCACTCTCTACTCTCTCAAACTCTTCTCCTATAGCTGGTTCACCCTGACCCCCACCCCCCGCCACCACGTCTCTGCCATTGCGGTCTCCTTTATGGGCTTCTCTTCTGCATTTGTTTTGTTTGTTTGTTTGTTCGTTTGTTTGTTTTTGATGGAGGCTCACTCTGTCACCCAGGCTGGAGGGTAGTGGCGCATGATCTTGGCTCAACCTCCACCTCCCGGGTTCAAGCAATTCTCCTGCCTCAGCCTCCTGAGTAGTTGGGATCACAGGCACCCACCATCACACCCGGCTAATTTCTGTATTTTTAGTAGAGACAGGGTTTCACCATGTTGGCCAGGCTGGTCTCAAACCCCTGACCTCAGGTGATCCACTCGCCTCGGCCTCCCAAAGTGCTGGGAGCCACTCACCCGGCCTCCTGCTTCCCTTAATTGTTGGTTTGTGTAGACCTCATTCCATATATGATCATTTCCGTATCCAGGCTTCAGCTTCTACCCATCAACTGTGACACCCAGCCAGTCTTTTCTTCTGAACTTAGAGCCATTTCTTCAACTAACTACTGGATGTCTCCACCTTCCTGCCCAATGAGCAACTGAATTTCAAAATGTCTAAGACTAAACTTGTCCCCTTTACTAGTCACCCACATCAGAAGCCCAGCAGATGCTTGAACCCTGCTTTTCCCTTCATGCTTACATTTAATTAGTTCCCAGCTTCTGCAAGTTCAAGCGTCCACAGAGCTTTCTGGCTCTTCTCCTTTCCTCTATCTTCACTGTCAGCACTGTAGCCCAAGCCTCTGAGATTTCTCAACTATTGCGGTAGCTTCTTCAGCAGCCTCACTGCTCTGCTGTCCATTTTCCCCACCGCCTCCAGCCTATCTTCTGGGAACCCAGCTCTCACCCTGTTACTCTCCTGCCTGCATTCCTTAACTTCCGTTTTCCCCTAGCCCCTGCTCTAGCTGATCTTAATCAAGGCCATTCTCCATATCATAGTACTCAATATCCTTTACAATCTGAGATGCCTCCTCTGTGAGTCCATAGCAGGCAATGAGCACATCCTATGCACACAATATTGTCCATGCCTGGATGTCTTCCCCAATTGGACGAAACTCCCTAAGGGCAGAGTTGTATTGTTTCCATCTTTGTATTGACAGAGCCTGGCATCTAGCAGGCACTTCGCAGGTGCTAATTTCAGTATTTCCCAAGTGAAGCAGTCTGACCCCCAGCAGCCACCTCTACCGTCCCACCCACAGGCATCCGTGCCTTGCTACATGATTTGCAGCTTTCTGGCGGGGCCGTGTGGCCTCATGCCTTGTCGTATTGTCACACGCTATTCCCTCTGTCTGGAGCTCCCTTTTCCAGGCAGCCTCCTGGCTAACGCCCACCCATTCCTCTGGACTCAGCTTGTATCAACCATCACCTCCTCAGGATAAAGAATGTCTGCTCTGATTCTCACAATGTGATGTCCACATCACTCTCATAGCTCCTAATGCACTGTGTGTGTGATAATAGTTTATTTCTGGGTCTCCCTGGACTTTGAACTCTTTGAAAGCAAAGATATAAAATTTGAATTGGCACATAGTAGACTTTCAATAAATGTTTGTTGAGGAATGAATGAATGAGTTTTGTCCCCTTTGTTTTGTTTGTTTGTTTGTTTTGAGATGGAATCTCGCTCTGTCGCCCAGGCTGGAGTGCAATGGCACGATCTTGACTCACGGCAACCTCCGCCTCCCAGGTTCAAGTGATTCTCCTGCCTCAGCCTCCTGAGTGGCTGAGATTACAGGCACACGCTGCCACACCCAACTTATTTTTGTATTTTTAGTAGAGGCGGGGTTTCACTATGTTGGCCAGGCTGGTCTCAAACTCCCAACCTCAGGTGACCCACCTGCCTCAGCCTCCCGAAGTGCTGGTATTACAGGCTGGAGCCACCATGCCCAGCCGGTTCTACCCACTTTGATCTGGATCCTTTACATGTATCACTGCAGCTTAGGGGTATGTATACTTTCCTGGTTGCTGCGTCAGGTTAAACCTCAAGACACCTGCCATACTCACGGCACCCTCTTTAGGGGACCTGCCCTTCCCCTAGCCCCTGTTCTAGCTGCAACCAACCCAGCCCCCTTCTCAGTCACTGGGCCAGTGACCTGTGGCCTGGCCTCATCCAAGAAGATTCTCATTGACAGGAGTTAAAGCTCAGAGCTAGCAAAGGAATGAGGCTGATGTGCTGGTGATGCCACCCACTTTATTCAAGGCTGACAGAGGAGTTTCTGCTCCTTGCAACCACTCAAAGTCCATTGTTTTGGCTTCACTGACCTGTGGCCAACCAGAAGCCTTTTCCTCATTTTCCTTCCTTTTACTTTCATACTTTTAAAAAAACCTTTGCTTGGTTCTTTGACCCAAGGCCTTCGTTTCTTTCCAGAATTGGTCCCTCTTGTTATAATGTCTTCTTGCCTTAGGAATTAAACATACCACCTCCCTTTCATTTGACTTTATCATTATAAAAATCTCGTTTCACCCATTAACTCGATTTTCCCAAAGGTGTGGACAAACCCTTATAGCTGGTATTATTAATGTCCCCCACATTTTTTTTTTTAATAGATGAGAAAGCTGAGAATCTCTAAGGTAAAATGAGTTTTCTGAGATCAAAGGTCAGCTACCTAGTTGCTAAAATTAGGTCTAGAATCCAAGTTTTTGGCTTCAAAGTCTCTTTCCTGTTACTTATTCCCTGACATCCTGATATGGTTTGGGTCTGTGTCCACACCCAAATCTCATGTCAAATTGTAATCACCGATGTTGGGGGTGGGGCCTGGTGGGAAGTGATTGGATCATTCAGGCAGATTTCTCCTTTGGTGCTGTTGTTGTGCTAATGAGTGAGTTATCAGAAGATCTCTCTTCCTTCTGCTCTGGCCACGTGAAGACGTGCCTGCTTCCCCTTCACCTTCTGCCATGATTGTAAGTTTCCTGAGGCCTCCCCAGCCATGCTTCCTGTGTAGCCTGGAGAATCTTGAGCCAATTAAACCTATTTTCTTTATAAATTACCCAGTCTCAGGTATTTATTTATAGCAGTTCAAGAACAGACTAATACACACCCACAGCTTACTGTGGAGTATTAGACACATCAACTTAACCCATGGTGAGATGAGCCAAGTCGTTTTTCTTTACAATGGTCACTCATGGGCCAATGTCCATCTACCAGTTTCTTAAGGATTTTATGTGTCTTGGGATGTAGAAAGGTTGAAAGGCTTAGTCTGCCGTGGCCCTGGGAACAGTGTCTATTTGGAAATGTAGGATTCAGCAACAAAGCTTAATTTCATAAACCATCTGATAAGACATTTTATAGGAGAACAGCACTTGGCCAGAGTCCCAAACAGTGGTATGTGCAAGAGTCTGCTCTTGGGTAAGAGTTTGAGAAATGGAGTGGGAATTGCAAGAGGGGAGTCCTGGCATCCCTTCCAAATGGCTTCACTCACTGTTGATTCTTCCATGCCTGGGCCCTCGGTTTCCTCCCAGTTCTCTGGAGAGAGATTGCTCTGGGCAGTTGGGAAAGGATCCATGGGGAAGCTGCAGCCTTTCCCATTATTTGCGAGGTCAGAGTTACCATTTGAGGTAGGTCTTCCCTTGTCCTTGAAGGTAGCGGGCCCTCATTCCTCTAAGTCTTGGAGCAGTGGTGTCAGGGAAGCAGTAGGAGATGGGAGATTGCATTATGTGAGCCCGTGATCTGTATCTCTCGGGTCTTTGTAACGCCAAGACTCTATGACAAAATCTTAGGAAGCAGATAAGCAGCTAACCTTGAGCAATGGGTGGGGAAAGTGTGAAGCAATCAACAGATCTTTGATGTCCAGCCAGATGTCTCCACACTGGGACATTATTAAAACTGGATCCCTTCACAACACCTCAGACACATAGGATTTGGCTTTCACATTGCTGATGTCTCTGATTTTCTGTTTGGAGATGATGGAAAAACAGCTGAGGAGAGATGTGGATGGAATGTTTCTGGTTCCTAGGACAGCTAGGAAGAAAAGAAGCTGAGCCCCCTCTTTTCCAAGTTTGATTCTCTCTGTGGCCAAAGACAGATTCAAAATGTTACATTCTTTTTTGTTTTGCTTAAAATAAAATGCTCCAAGAGAGCATAATGTGCAAATCATATCTCAGGAGCCAGCGGCTTCCAAACCCTTGACAGTCAGGAGGCAGGTTTCCTTCAGAATGAGCCTGGAGCCCCACTTTCTATAGTTTACACAGAGGTGAAAAACGGGGTGTAGACAGTTCCTGAGTCACTGGCTGTATTTATTCTTTTTTATTTTATTTTTTTTGTTGAGACAGGATTTCACTCTGCCACCCAAACTGGAGTGCAGTTGCATGATCACGACTCACTGCAGCCTCGACCTCCTGGGCTCAAGGGATCCTCCTACCTCAGCCTCCCAAGTAGCATGGGAGTGCTCCCAAGTGTGCACCACCATGCCTGGCTAATTTTTGTATTTCTTTTTTTGTAGAGATGGGGTTTTGCCATGTTGTCCATGCTGGTCTAAAATTCCTGAGCTCAGCAATCCATCCGTCTTGGCCTCACAAAGTGCTGGGATTATAGGCATGAGCCACCGCGCCCGGCCTGTTCTTGAACAACATAAAACATGAAAACTTTGAACTCAAGAGTTTTCAAGTGTGGATCAGTTCTGATTGTAAATCATCTATTTTTGGAGGACATGGCCCTTTTACAGGCATTGCTCCCTGAATCCTCTTCATGGCCACTGTATGAGGTAGAGTCCCTTAGCTCTTCTTTGCAGATGAAGAAATGAGTCTGAGAGGTTATCTCTCAAGGAGAAGCAGCCGTGGTGATGCAGCAGGGCCTGATGAAGACTTCTGCTAACTTAGGGAGAGGGCACAGTGCCTCTTACCACGGGCCGCACATCAAAATCGCCTGAGGAGCTTCTAAGACACACCCAGGCCTGGAGCCCACTGCAGACCAATTAAATTAAAAGCTCAGGGCTGGGGTTGCGAATATGCGAATGTTTTTAAAGCTTCTTAATGATTCAAAGGTGCATCCAGGATGAGAACCACTGTTAGAAGACCTTCCGATGTCACACTTCTTGGTTTTTCTTTTTTTTTTTTTTGGAGACAGAGTGTCACTCTGTTGCCCAGGCTGGAGCACAGTGGCATGATCTCGGCTCACTGTAACCTCCGTCTCCTGGGTTCAAGCAATTCTCCTGCCTCAGCCTCCCAAGTAGCTGGGATTACAGGTGCCCACCACCATGCCCGGCTAATTTTTGTATTTTTTTTTTTTTTTTTTTTTTTTTTAGTAGAGACGGGGTTTCACCATGTTGGCCAGGCTGGTCTCAAACTCCTGACCTCAGGTAATCCGCCCACCTTGGCTTCCCAAAGTGCTGAGACTACAGGTGTGAGCCACCGTGCCTGGCCCTCATTTTAGACTTTATAGAGCTTTACAAGAATTTCTTATAAAGAATGGAGAAGGAAGTCACCCGGGAGGAGGAAATGTGCCCAAACTGGCCACTAGATCAAGGTTTGGTTGCTGCTTTGAAGCCTCTTCTGGTGGGTGGGAGTGAATGCCTCATGGTGGAATGTTTCCTATGAGCTGTTCATGAGGCGTGTCCCTGCCTCGGCTGTTGATACTGGGGAAATAAATCTGCGAAGGTAGGGGACCCCCTGCACAGTGTGGCCATTTGGCTCTCTATGGGGGAGGAATGAATAGTTGGGGCCTGCACTGCTTCAAAGTCCAGTATGAACTTGGAGCTGCCGGGTGGTGCCCTCTTTCCTGCAGATGCTTTTATTGCCCTCATTAGCCCTTGCATTGGAAATGAATGGAACACATCCTTGCCTCTGCGTCTCCCAGCCTGAACGGAAGCTCTCCCAGATATCCACTTCTCATAAGAACCTGTGCAGTCATGTCTGCCAGCCCTTGGTGCCAGCAAAGAAACAGAGGCACTGTCCTCAGATTCCCTACCCCTCTGTCGTAAGCCTCACTCCTTAGGTCAGAAAACCTGCCACATGTGGTTGCTGTAGGATTAAAGGCAGTGGTGCCCGTCATGCCAAGCCACGGCCTAGCACCTGCAGAGCACCCCACACATGGTGACAGGAGTGATGGCAATGAGGAGGAGGACACTGTTTACTTTTCCAGTGTGCTTCTCTGCTTTGATGCCCTGCCCCTTCTGCCAAGCCCGGGGTCTCAACACCAGGTTCTTAGGAATACACAGGAAGGCACTGAATCCAGGGCCCTCCTACTGAGACGTCCCCTGCCCAACACCAGCATCCCACAACCCAGACTCTTCCTCATCACTCTCTTCACTTACGGCTCAGCCTGGGACTGGCCCATTCCTGGCCAGGGGACTGTGGGTGCTAAGGAATCTGCTCCTAAGAAACCTAGGGAACCAGCACGCACCTGACCAGGGCAGAGTATGGCTCAGACCTGACTCAAGCCTGAGCTGCCTTCAGGTCTGGTTCTGGCATTGACTAACTGCAACCTTGGGAGGCAACTTGGTCACACTGAGTTTAGTCTCTCTGCCTGCAGAATAGGGATATTACACCTACCCTACCCCTCATTGTATGAAGCCTAACACTGCCTCTTCCCCTCCAAGGTGACACATCACCCCAGCCCAGACAAAATACTTCTTCAGAGTCCCAAGATGAGCAGACATTTGGGGCTGGCAGACAAATACACCTCTTATCAAAATCCCTAAAATTGACTCCTAGAATCAGTCCTCTGCCTCCTACCCCTTCAAAGTTTCCATCCCCAACCCCAGCTTGTCCTCACTTCCGCTCCAAAGCACATCGTTTTTTCAAATGTAAAGTACTTTAGGATCCATCCTCATTCTCTTCCAGATCCCAGGGAGCATTGTACAACCAAATCCATTTAAATAAAGATCCTATTATACCATTCATTGTGTCTTCATAATGACCAAAGGGGACCAGAGGTTAACATGAAATTTTATTTATTTATTTATTTATTTTGAGACGGAGTCTCGTCCTGTTGCCCAGGCTGGAGCGCAATGGTATGATCTCAGCTCACTGAGACCTCCACCTCCGGGGTTCATACGATTCTCCTGCCTCAACCTCCCTAGTAACTGGGATTACAGGTGCCCGCCACCATGCCCAGCTAATTTTTGTATTTTCAGTAGACACAGGGTTTCACCATGTTGGCCAGGATGGTCTCGAACTCCTGACCTCGTGATCCACCCGCCTCAGCCTTCCAAAGTGCTGGGATTACAGGCGTGAGCTACTGTGCCCAGCCCAAGATGAAATTTTTCTAATTGAAAATCAATAGGACTTTTCAAACTTCATTTTAAAATTCCGTTTTGAAAACATAGCAAGCATTGCCTTTAAATCTACAACCTACGTATCCAATTCAAATACGCCTCCCCCTTCAGTGGCAGCATCTCTCACGGGTGACCTGAGAATTATGGTGAGTCCCCACACACACCACAGATGATGTGGTCTCTACCGTGAAGGATCCCCAGTGTTTATCCCAATGCCCTACCCCTACGGATGCTTAGGAAAATTTCAAATAGGAGCATACACAGCCATCTCCTTGAATACTATTTTCCATATACACATACTCTAGATATTCCAAGGTATAATGGGCTGAATGTGTCCCTCAAAGATCATGAGTCAGCAGCTTAATTCCCAACGCAATGTAATAAGTGGCCTTTTTCCTTATGGAGTTGGTTAGTGCTGGCAGAAGGGATTCAGGTTGACAGTCAGCTATCCTCCAGCCCTGGCGCCATGAGATTTAATCCCCGCTATCTGATCCTTGAGGAAATGAAGAGACACTGCACACAGATATTGTGGAGACCGAGGTTGAGGAATTTCATCCTAAGAGACCACGCAATGGCAAGCATCCCCAAGCGCTTGTGGAAGGTGGGGGAGGGGAGATTTGCAGACAGAAGCAAAGCAAAAGTGGAAGCATTTGGGGACATCCTTAGGTCAAGGCCAGTTGGGATGGGATGGTAAGGTAACCACAGTGAACTTATGAAGGGGGCTTTGGCCCGAGTTCACAGACTAGAAAATTGCAGAGCTGAGCCTGATGTGACCTTTAGCCATAGTCATGTGGCTTTGTTTAGTCAATTGAATTAGTGAACCACTAAAATGCCTTTTCTTTGATTTGTTAAAAAACAAAGGGAAGCAAATACATCACTATTGTTATGAGGGGCCGACTTAGGCATTTGGAAGAGCAGTGCAGTCACAGCCCACGGTGTCAAATCAGTTGTGATGGGATTTCTTGGTGGATGAGATGTGTCGTGTGACAGAGAAAATGTAAGCTCCAAAATGATTGGCCTGGCCAAGCATGGTGGCTCACGCTTGTAATCCCAGCATTTTGGGAGGCCGAGGCAGGTGGATCACCTGAGGTCAGGAGTTCGAGACTAGCCTGGCCAACATGGTGAAACCCCATCTCTACTAAAAATACAAAAATTAGCCGGGCTTGGTGGCAGGCGCCTGTAATCCCAGCTACTCAGGAGGCTGAGGGAGGAGAATCACTTTAACGCGGGGGCAGAGGTTGCAGTGAGCCAAGTTCACGCCACTGCACTCTAGCCTGGGTGATAGAGGGAGACTCCATCCCAAAAACAAAACAAAAAAAACAACAACAACAAACAAAATGATTGGCCTGAGCAACCCAAAGCAGGTAGTTTTCCCGAAAAGAGATGAGAAGACTGCAGGTGGAGCAGATTGAGAGCAACAACCAGGAGCTTGGTTTTGATTGTGATGAGTCCGAGATGCGTAGTCAGCTTTTGCTGGCACCCACCAGGTTTATAAAGTTCCACGCGCTGCACAGGAGGTGCTCAAGAATTAATGGCTGCAATTTCCAGATTATCATCAACACTACTGCTCCTGTGCCACCTTGAATCCTGAAGAGATTAGAGCTTTAGAAAGGACCAAACAGATTCCACAAACACATCCTCATCATTCGGGTGGGTGGCTGGCTGTCCTCATGAATATGCATCAGAGAAGTGAGAGGGCCAGGGGATCCCCTTCCTCCCAGTGGATCTCATGCCCAGGCTGAGCTGCAGCTGACCACCTGCAAGTTTCCTGTGAAAGGAAGCTGCCTCAGGCCAAGATCACCCTGCAGCTTTGAGCTTCAATTCAAGTCCCCCAGCAGAAGTGTCAGCAAGGACCCCTTTGCTATCTGTGAACCACAAACACATTCATGTTCTTGTTTGACCACAGCAAGGAAATCTAGGTCATATGGCTAGGCCCTCATCATTTGAAGATGAGGAAACTGAGACCAAATTATAAGAAGAGACTTACCCAATATCATATAGCCAGTTAGTGATGGACCTAAGATTAGATGTTGCTATGGCGTGAATGCATCCCTCAAAGATTATGTGTCAGCAACTTAATTCCCAATGCAACAGTGTTGGGAGGTGGGGCCTAATAAGAGGTGATTAGGTCATAAGAGTTCTGCCCTCATGAGTGGATTAGTGTTGTTATCTCAGGAGTGGGTTAGTTATCACTGGAGTGGCTTTGGTATAAAAATGAGTTCAGCTCCTTTTGCTCGCTCTCTTGCTTTCTTGCCCTTTCCCCTTCCATCTTCCACCATGGGATAAAGCATCAGGAAGGCCCTCACCAGATGCCAACACCTTAATATTGAACTCCCAGCTTCCAGAAGTGTGAGAAATACATTCTTCTTTATAAATTACCCAGTCTATGGTATTCTGGTATAGCAACACAAAATGGACTAAGACAGGTGTAAATTTTTTAATGCCCAAAGTACCTTACCACACAGCTGTTTTCAACTGGGACTGAATGATTTGCCATAAATTGCAGTGTTTGTGGGTGAAATTTTGTTGTTGTTGTTGTTGTTGTTGTTCTATGACAATGTTATAAGATCTCTGAGAGCAGGGAATTCAGTTCAGGTAAACATTTGCTGACTTTTGATTTTGTGCAAGATGCTTTCTTGGCCCCAGTGCCTCAGAAGCACAGATGGTGAGGTCTCTACCATGAAGAATCCCCAGTGTTTATCCCAATGCCATAGCCCCACAGATGCGTAGAAAGATTTCAAATAGGAGCAGACCCAGCCATCTCCTTGGATGCCATTTTCCTTCACACCACCCCCTCCAACATACACACACAGAAATATACACACATCCTAGATGTTCCGGGGCATAAGAATCACCTCCACAGGCTGGGTACAGTGGCTCATGCCTGTAATCCCAGCACTTTGGGAGGCCGAGGCAGGTGGATCACGAGGTCAGGAGTTCGAGACCAGCCTGACCAACATGGTGAAACCCCATCTCTACTAAAAATACAAAAGTTAGCTGGGTGTGGTGGCACGCGCCTGTAATCCCAGCTACTCAGGAGGCTGAGACAGGAGAATCGCTTGAGCCCAGGAGGCAGAGGTTGCAGTGAGCCGAGATGGTGCCATTGCACTCCAACCTGGCCAACAGAGTGAGACTCTGATTCCCATCTCAAAAAAAAAAAAAAAAAAAAAAA